>NW_026881046.1:0-33149 GCF_032173495.1 Musca vetustissima | reverse complement strand
ATTATGTCTTTCCATATATTTTTAAATGAACATATACCAATTTATCTTGCATACAGTTTCCTCAATTTCGTCTTCGGGTAAAATAAATGACCTATGCTAGTATATTTGGATCCTAAATGTGACCGATACCTTGTAGCCTGTACCACAGTGTGGTGAAAAGTATAAAAACGTATACGTATGAGGGGCACTATTTGCGTAGGCAGGATGACGTTTGTCAAATTTGTTTTAAATAGTTTCGAATTTAAATATAGCTTCCATATTACAATTTCAATTTGCTTTACAATAAGTTTATTAACGAACCTGATGTACATACTCAAAGTGGTGTTGGATGTCCACGATCCGACAATCCAATCGACAAACCTTTATAATCGCTATAATATTTACATAAGACACCGTTTACATATGTGGCAGTAATAAAGAGATTTTATTACAACTACTTCCTACAAGGAACTGGTCTTTTTTGTACATTACATTTACATTTCACTCTATAAATCGACAAATTTATTATAAATTTCCTGCTATAAACCATAAATATGACATAACAATCTTCATGGCAATGGGTACAAATTATAATAAGTTTTAACATTAACAAGAATAAATTTGTCATTGTTTCCTGTTATCCAACATATAATGTACGTATGTGTGTGTATGGAGTCAATCTTTTGAACATTTGAGTGTGTCTGTTCTTCAATATTTGTATTGTCATATTCCATGGTTATGAGAGTCATAAATAAACTTTATTGCTCTGACAGGCAGACAGACACACGAATTGAGTACATACGTATAGTGTATGTATGATTTTGTATGTATAGTGTATTTGTGTAAATATGCTACAAATTATAACAATCATTTCGTAAGTCGTAAATGACATCATCAAATAACTGTTTATGCGAATGGAATGTCTGGCGAATGGAATGTCTGGTTTTACCCAAAATTTGGGAAATCGTAATACTTTTACCAAACCAAACTTGCCCATCTATAGATCAAGTCTGAAGATGGCACACATTGGTTCACTCCTTCTGGTACCACCCACAAAAAATGGTCAACATTTTGCGGAAAATTTATTTTATAATAACACGTGAAAAATGAAACTTATCGGTCCACTTCTTCTGGTATCTCCCCTACACAGGGTCAACATTTTGAAAACATGTACATCTATATGAAGCGAACAGAATATCCAATATTATTGAAACTTTTCACATTAAAATATGTTCCCCTTACCTAGAAATGTCGGAATATAGGACCCGTGGTCCCACTCTCTTTGGTACCCACCCCCCCCCCCCCCCCCCCCCCCCATTCAAAATAATGAAACCTATGTGAATTTCATCTTCGGTAAAAATCAGTGAGCGGAGCAGTATAGTCGGACGGGGCCGACCATATGATACCCTACACAACTTTCACGAAAATCTAATTTTGTGTGGTTTATATTCCGATCTTGAGCAATATTTGCACTCTCTTGACCTTCACCGTGGGTTGAATTGTTATGTTCGGTTTTGAATTGTGAATAGATCGACTAGAAAAAAAAAACACAAAAAATTAAGTTTTCGATCCACTTCATTCCAATATTCTATCTGATCATCACCGAAAATTATAGACGTTGTCCTTGACCTGGATCATCATAGAAAATTTCAAAGCGATCAGCGCTATATTTCCGCCCGCTAGTGTGGTAATGGATTACTAAATAATATAGGAATACTTAAGCACTTGTAACTTGTATCTCCCACATGCGAGTACATACGACAATATAAAACTTGGATATACTATCAACAACTCGGGTCTGTGTCCATAAGGGGTAAATATATACGCTATAGAATACAAATTTCGTAATTTTTCACACAAAAGTCAGGTTCCATTTGACCCGCTTAATATTGGCCGATCTTTATAAAAACAGGCATACTTATTCTTTGGCCCGATCCCCTTCTCTATGTAAAAATTCGCGATGATTGGGTCATAATTGCGGCCTCTGGAGCGACAAGAAAAACCGAAAAAAATTAAATATTTGGTCCATTTAATCCTCTAAATATTCACCGATCTTTACCAAAAACAATAGGGGTATTCATTGGCCAGAACCCATCCTACATGCAGAATTTCGTGAAGATTGGTCCATAACAGCTTACAAATTATAATGGACTAGATCGACTCAGATAGTCGAGATATGACAATCGGTATACTTAAAGGGGGTCTTGGGGCTACACAAAGCTATAATACCTTGACAACATAGTTGTGTAGGGTATAATAAAACCAGTAAGGAAAGTAGTAAAGTCGGACTGGGCCGACTATATGATACCCTTCACCACTTTAGGTATATTCTACATATGTATCCTAACATATGTAGAATATATCTGAACCGATTTCAGGGAAACTTGCAAGAGACTAATTTATATTACATCAGTGCGTTGTGCCAATCGACTTAGCTATGGATCTTTTCACGAAGCTTAGCAACATCATTCTAGACCTAATTAATTACTCTGTGCAAAATTTCGTGCAGATTGAAAGATATTAAGGAACTTTGGTGCACCATTTACATTAAATCGAACGAAAATATATATGGGAGCTATATCTAAATCTGGACCGATTTTTCCCAATTTCAATAGGGTTCGTCCTTGAGGCAAATAAGTGACCTGTGCCTAATTTCATCCAATTCGGATCATAAATGCGACCTGTACTTTGCTCACAAAAAAACATGGACAGACAGACGGACATGCGTAAATCGACTCAGAACGTGATTCTATGCATATTCTCAAAAGGAATCATATACCTATCTCGTTTCCGTTTGCCTATTACAAACATATGCACAAAGACATAGTTCCCTGTACCAGGGTATAGAATGCCCAAGGGTATAAATATGCCCAATCATCAAAATTATATAGGTTAAAGGTTGTACAAGGTATGATTAAAATTTAATTAATTTTCAGAGGAGAGGCATCAAAAGGAGAGAACCCATATTCGAATTTGATGTAAGTTTGGATGAAATATTGCGATGCGCAAAAATAGACTCCTAATTGTTTGAAACAAATTGGGTCCAAAGACTAAAGGTACAATGTTATCCCAACAAAGAGTATATCATTGGCGATAAGACTATGTATAGAATTACAGGAAGGAATGTTTTCAGAAACTTTATTTGACAAGCTCGCTTTCAAATATATCCGCTCAAAAATTTGCCATTTATACATGCCCATAACGATTAAAAATATTTTTAATGTACACATCATGGTGGAGGTTCGGATCGACTGAACTTAAGTCGTTAAGTGTTTATTTGTTATTTAAGTGTTTATTTGGCATTTAATGAAAAAAACGAATTAATCCTTTTATTGTATTAACAAGGCGATTAATTCAACAAATATCTATAACAAATGTTTTGTTATTATTTATTGTTGTTGTATTTGACTTCAATCAATTTGTTTATATATTTTGTATTATATATTCTGCTTTCACTGACTTAAAACTCATTCAAATGATCATCGACCTTACAGCAAAATTCAAATAGATAAAAAAATCTGATTGAAAATAAAGATTCAGTGTAGGAGTATATATAAATATGTATGTAATAAATTTAATGAAAAGAATACATGTAGCTACATGAATTACTTAGTCAAATTCTAAATTGGTGAATACAAATTTGTATAGTAAACCACAAATATTTTCTTTTGGTTTGATAAACAAATTCCTTTTTTTTTTGGCAATATATTGAATACAGTAGATTTTTGGAATATACACACTTAATATTAGATATAAAGAAAATTGAAAAATAATAAAATCACAAGAAGATAAATTGTACAGAGATATATACATATATACAATATGTTCGCAGTCTACTTATTGCTCGGTATACGTATTTAATACTATTCTTCCTTTGATAAAATCTTTTCAAACTTTTTTCAATTTTGTAATAAATACAGATTAACTATATTGGCTTTGAGCAACGATGGACTTTAACAAATTCTATTTAAAGCTCTTTTGTGAACGAATTTTTGTCATAAATAAGTCAAACTTCGTGCTTCGTGAATCATTGCATTTTTATACCCTTCACCACACTGTGGTACAGGGTATTATGTCTTTGTGCATATGTTTGTAACAGGCAAAAGGAAACGAGATAGACACATGGTTCCTTTTGAGAATATGCATAGAATCACTTTTTAAGTCGATTTATCCATGTCCGTCCGTCCGTCTGTCTGTCTGTCCATGTATTTTTGTGAACAAAGTACAGGTCGCATTTATGATCCGATTTGAATGAAATTTGGCATAGGTCACTTATTCGGCCCAAGGACGAACCCAATTGAAATTGGGAAAAATCGGTTCAGATTTAGATATAGCTCCCATATATATATTTAACCGATTTAATGTAAACGGTCCCTATATATCCTTCTATTTGCACGAAATTTGGTACAGCCTAATCATTTAGGTCTAGAATGATGCCTGCCAAATTTCGTGAAAATCGGTCCAGATTTAGATATAGCTCCCATATATAGTTTCGTCCGATTTCATGTAAATGGTGCCCCAAAGTCCCTATATATCCTTCGATTTGCACAAAATTTGGCATAACGTACTGAATTAAGCCTAGAGTGATGTCTGCCAAGTTTCAAGAAAATCGGTCCAGATTTAGATATAGAGTAACTTCCGGTAATGTGGACCACCATTTTCTTTTTTTGACATTGTGGGCGTACCAACAGTAAAGACTGAAAACAAATTGGTTTCACAACATAGTAGATGTGTTGGCTAAATATATTCCAGGTCAAAAATTATATATATTTGTCTATAAAAATGTTATTGCATTATATTTCAAAAAACTCTAAGCTGCAAATAAAAATAACTTGGCGTGTAATGTGGACCAGTATGTGTGGGTAATGAGTATTAGTAACTTAAAGGTAGGTTGTGGTTTGGTTGTGATAAATTTCAATTTATTACACTCTTGGATAACAATGAATGCAAAATTTTATGGGTTCATGTTTTGGAATAGCCCCCATTTAAGGGTACCGTCCCATTTGCGGTATTTTGAAGGTCCTTGCTTTATTATCCAACCGAAGCACCTGTAATTTCGCATATCGAGTTTTCAGAGGATAGAATACCTCATCGCATATTAAATTCGCCCACGTTTCGAACTCGTCCTCATGAAAAGGTCCCACTTTTTTATAGTGGTCCACATTACCCGACATTGAATATTTTTATTTAGAAATAATTATCGGCTTCAAAAACGAATAAAAATTAAAAATCGCCGATTGTAATTAGAGCTAAACCTATATTTTTGTTAAAGAAAACAAGAAAAACCACATAACTTCTTCAAATTCGAGAAAAACAAAGTGTTCGACTATTTTGCAAAAACGTTGGACTATTGTGCTAAAAAATTTTCAAATCACACTTTTACAATCAGAGCTACATTTTCTACTACAAATTTTTCTACATTGCAATTATTTATTAAAAGCCAATTTTGATGTTTGTTTTCACTAATAAGGAAAATATTTATCAAGGCGGCATTGACATATTTCAAGCATTTTCTTAGATATGGGGGTGGTCCACATTTGACGCATGGTCCACATTACCCGAAGTTACTCTAGCTCCCATATATAGTTTCGTCCGATTTCATGTAAATGGTGCCCCAAAGTCCCTATATATCTTTCGATTTGCATGAAATTTGGCATAACGTACTGAATTGAGCCTAGAATGATGCCTGCCAAGTTTCGTGATGCCTGCCAAGTTTCGTGAAAATCGGTCCAGATTTAGATATAGCTCCCATATATAGTTTCGTCCGATTTCATGTAAATGGTGCACCAAAGTCCCTATATATCTTTCGATCTGCACGAAATTTGGCATAACGTACTGAATTAAGCCTAGAGTGATGTCAGCCAAGTTTCGTGAAAATCGGTCCAGATTTAGATATAGCTCCCATATATAGTTTCGTCCGATTTCATGTAAATGGTGCCCCAAAGTCCCTATATATCCTTCGATTTGCACGAAATTTGGCATAACGTACTGAATTGAGCCTAGAGTGATGTCTGCCTTATAGATTGATTTTAAGTAATTTACGCACCTGTGACAAGTGTGTTTGAAATCGCTTAATATTTGGATAGAGCTTCCATATATATTTTCGCCCGATTTCAAGTAAATTGGGCATCAAACTCCTCATGTTAGTCAGATTGACATCAAATTTTGCACAACGTACAAAATTGAGCATAGAATTACGTAGTTGCGTTTTCTAGAAGTACAGGCATAGCCCAACGGATGACCTATTTATATTTGTTTGAAGTCGATTTACATTCTTTATGAACAGATCTAGGTAGATTCACATTTAGATAAATATAACATATTATATTTCATCCAATTTCATGTTAATAGTCCTGTTTAATATACCCATAGTGGTGAAGGGTATCATATAGTCGGCCCCGTCCGACTTTACTACTTTCCTTACTGGTTCTGGATTCCTTTGTTGCTTTAAATCCGGCTATGTCCAATGGCTTATGCACCATCCTCCTTGGTACATGAATTGCGTAGCTTTATAACCGCAATCATAAATATTCCAAGAAGAAAAATACATAAGGTAAAGTTAAAAAATAATCTTCTTAAGTGTAATGAATATTCGGACGTATTTCATAAGCTGCGAAATATTCATAACGCATTATAGCTGCAATGTATTCAATCGCATAAAAAAATATGGAGGTAGGGATACCGACAGTTATTTAAAGTGAAGTTTCCAATCCTGCATGGAAATATACAACAGCGAATGGTTTAGGAAAGTGTGGATAAGATGTCCGATGTAATCAATGGCGTGCAGTACCTTTTATAGGTGATATTGCAAATAAGTGAACATATGAAAAACTCACTTTACCACTGATATCTTGGAACACACTGGGGACGAGAAGTAATATATCTTGTGCATAATTTTTCCAATTTGGTCTTTCGGAGAATTCTTTTCTCAAACACTCCGAAAGCAGCCTCAACTGATGGCGCAAGTACCCATGCTTCTGATGCATACACCAGCACGGGTAGTATCAGCGTTTTGTAGATTGTGAGTTTGGTCTGGCGAGCGGTGGCCTTGTTTCTATTCTGCTTACTTAGACCATAGTAGCATTTGTTGGCCAACATTCTCCTTCTCCGAATTTCAAAAATGATGTCATTAGCTTTATTTAAGACAGAACCAAGGTATATAAAATCGTTGACTACCTCCAAGCTGTTGTTTTCAAGTTCCACAGCTAATTCGAGTCTACTGGACGTATTGGGCGTTGATACCATCAGCTTGGTCTTCTCACCCTTTTCAGCCACACCCACTTTGGCAGACTCTTTCTCACTTTTTCAAAGGTGGCTGCTACCGGTTGCATTGTTCGACCCATTATATCCATGTTTTTCGTGGGTCTATTCCAGGAATTGGCGCAGGGTGAAAATCTGGTTAATGGTGGATTTGCCAAGCCTGAAGCCGCATTAGTATGGTCCAAAAATGTCATTGACCATTGGCTTCAGTCGTTCACACTGTACGCTGGGTAGCACTTTATATGAAATGGGATATAGACTTATTCCTCTATAGTTGGCATATATCGTCTTGGCCACTTTTTTGTGCACGGGACACAGGATGCTGAGGTTCCAATCATAAGGTATGCATTAGGTTTGGTTTTTGACTTGTTTTTCTTGTTATCTCTTCTATTTTTCTGAAAATACGTTTCTCCTCTCTCCTTTCCTCCCGATAATTCTCTCATTACGTGTTACTGCTGTCTGCAGGGTTGTCCTATATGATGTTTTTTTCACATCAGTAGCATTACAACTCTCCTGATCGTACCACGGGTTACTTGATGGCGTTCTTTGGGGACCAGGAGTAATTTCGTCGAGCAGGTGGGTGAGTTGGGCGGAGAAGGCTTCTGCTACCTATTGTGTTTGCAGCGATTATTGCTAACCTTGGAACACGTTGTTTGACCAGGAGAGTCAATCAACCTCAAGCCGTTGTCTGGTGTTTCTTCATGGAGGCTGAATTTGCCAAGGGTGGGGCCAAAAATATTTTCCCATCCGATTTTTGCTTCAAAATCTCCTAGGAGGATTTTAATGTCCAGTGCATATGCTTCTATGCGCTCATAAAATATGTATTTGGTCTGTACATTTTGATCTTCCGTCGTCGAATGGCCGCAAATAAGACTGATGTAGAAGAACTTCGCTTTTGTATGGAGCTAATAAGGCTAGGTCTTTTATTCTAATTTTTGCAGCCATAAATCCGTAGCTAAATTCATGTCTTGTTCCATGACAGCTATAATACAGTGCGTGATCGTCTGATTAATTTACGCCCATCCATTGCATTGCTGTAAGGCAATGATTTCGGCTTTGTACTTCTTGAGTACATCCGCCAAAGCGAATATACCTTGGTCGTCGTGATTAGGGGACGCTAAGCATTCAAAATGCTGAATATATGATTATATTGGGTATATGCACAAATGTGGTCTGATATAGTATATTTTCGAACCTACATACCTTCCGGAATCGTCATACTAAAGTGATTGACAGAGTGAAAATTATGATGTAATCGAATAAATTAAGTTATTTTAATATATGAAGGATTATGAAGGAGGAAGCATTGACACCCAATTCGAACCCAATTTACCAAATCACAATCAATTCAATAATAACATGTGAAAAAACCGTTAAGTTCGGCCGGTTCTGACTTTTGATACTCTACAGCATATGTGTGCTGGCAGTTACTAGAAATGAAAATATAGGGGACATTCCAACTTGTTGTAAACCATAATGTGTAGCAAATACAAATTTCAGCAAATTTTAATAGGATTTTTTTCCAACATTTCGATTACAAAATATCCCCCTAGAATGGTTTAATACGGCTACATGGGGACAATACCAAATCAAATCTGATAACCATTTTAATATAATATGGTGGAAGATATAAAATTGGGGGTTAAATGGGTACTACCCCTAAAAGGGCCGAATATTAGTTCTTCTTGTGAGGGAGATTTGACTATATGATACCCTTCACCTCTTTGGGTATATTCAACAGATACATCCTAACACACGACGCATTTTTGAGAAAACATTAAAATAAAATTGGATGAACTAAAATATGTGATCTTTATCTAAATGTGATCCGACTTAGATAACTCCATAGACATATCAATCTGCAACCTGTACTAAATGTTTTCATTTGGACATATATAAAATTATTTAAATCGATTAAAAGCAAATCCCAATCGGACACCCGTTGATTATTTGGAAGCCAAGTGCCAACAAGCCGGTCGAAAATATTATGTATTATTATAAATATGCAAACGTATCCGCGTTTTTATAAAACGCAACTACATCACTCTTTGTTCAATTTTGTACGTTGTGCAAAATTTCGAGTCAATCTTACAAACATGAGGAGTTTAGTATACCATATGGCCGATATGCACAAAACAAACTGAAGTTATTATAACCTTGAACGTTGAAATTAGTTCGGTTTTGGAAATAGTGCAGCAAGGCTCAATAATACGGCCGACTGACACACATTTTGACATAATTGCTTTTTTTAGATAAGCAGATATAGCCCAAATATACTTTAGATCGATTTCATGTTAAGTGGGCTCCGAATAATCAACGGATACCTAATTGAAATTTGGCTTAAATCGATTTATATAACGATAACTCAAAAACTAATAATCCAATCGGTTTCAAATTTTGACACGTTTCTCTGGGAGTGTGTAGCTCTCGTATGAACTAGGATAAAGCTAATCGGTGAAGATCTTCGTTATTTTTAACTTAGTTTGTGGTAAAAAATAGGCGATTTTCCATAAAAATTTTTTCAAAGTTCCGTCATTTTGTTAATTGTTGTGCGAAGTCAATAATCCTAGTTCATACGAGAGCCAGACATGTCCTCTTTCTAAAACAGTTGGAATTTTCGGATTCCGATGTTCCAGTGAGGAGTTATCATGCCCGCCATCGAAAATATGGACTTTTCTTTGAACCCAAAAAACAACAACAAAACAACAACAAATTTTGGTAAATTATTTTTCTTCCTTTTTAAATCTTCAAATACATATGTGCCAAGTTACAAACCTTAAGAAGTATTGGTATTCATTTACCACCCATTTAAAATCTTAAAAATAAACAAGTGAAAAAGCGTTAAGTTCGGCCGGGCCGAACTTTGGATACCCTCCACCATAGATATACGGGCAGGTACTAGAAATGAAAATATAGGGAACATGTCAAAAAGTGGACCTATACCGACATTTCTAAAAACGGATTATGTAAACCATAATGTAAACAACAATACGAATTTCAGAAAATTTTAATAGATAATTATACCTCCAGCCTTACAGCTAATGACGATGTATACAATTTAACACAATGAAAATGTGCCTCATCGAAATATTGGTTCTAGACCCCATGTTTCTTTGGACCAAATCCGTTTCAGTAAAGTTGGTTTTCATTCAAACCTCGCACATATTATTATTTCTTCCAAACTTAGTTCAAATTCGAAGATGGGGAATATCGGTCCACTTCTTCTGGTACCTCCACACAGGGGCTAGGTCTAAATGCGGCTATAGTTCATTATCGAACCTTACGTTCTAATTTTTTATCTCGCTATCCTCCGCAGGTGAAATGATTACAACAGAGCCTTAGAACCAAAATTAAAACGCGTAACAAATCAGATAACTATTTTAATATAAAAAAGGGGGTTATATGGGGACTACCCCAAAAAGGGGGCGGATATAAATAATTTTTGGTAGTGAGATTTGTTACCATATACGACTACAAAATACCAAATTGCAGCAAATTCGGTTGATAAACGCGTTCAAGAACCCCAAAATACCGAAAATTGGGGGTATCCTTATATGGGGGCTATCCGTAAAAATGGATCTATATTCATAATTTTTTGTGGGGAGATTTGGTACTTATTAAGAACTCAAAATACTAAATTACAGCTAATTCGGTGGAAAAATACGACCAAAACCCCCAAAATACTGAAAATTAGGAGGTACCGTTATATGGGGACTACCAGAAAAAGTGGACCTATATCCATAATTTTTTGTGGAGAAATTTATTACCCAATATGAACCCAATATAGCAAATTTCAGCGAATTCCGTTGAAAAACGCGGTCAAGAACCCCAAAATACCGAAAATTGAGGGGTACCGTTATATGGGGGGTAGCAGAAAAAATTGACCTATATTTATAATTTTTAGTAGGTTTATTTGGTACTCAATAAGAACTCAAAGTACCAAATTTCAGCGAATTCTGTTGAAAAACACGCTCAAGAACCTCAAAATACCGAAATTTTGGGGTTACCCTTACATGGGGGCTGTCCGAAAAAATGGACCTATATTTATAATTTTTAGTGGGGATATTTGCTACCCAATAAGAACTCAAAGTACCAAATTTCAGCGAATTCGGTTGAAAAACACGCTGAAGAACCTCAAAATACCGAAAATTGGGGGGTATCCTTATATGGGAGCTATGCCTAAACGTGGACCGATATAGCCCATCTTCGAACTTGAACAAAAGACGACTCTATGCAAAATTTTGGCGCTCTATCTCAACTCGTTTAGACGCTAGAGTGATTACAACAGACGGACAGACGGACATGCATAAATCGTCTTAGAATTTTACGCTGATCAAGAATATATATACTTTATTGGGTCGGAAATGAGTATTTCGATGCGTTACAAACGGAAAAACAAAACTAATATACCCTCCATACTATGGTGGAGGGTATAAAAATCGAGAATGGGGGGGAGGTTCCCTTAAGTATATTCAACAGATGCATCCTTATAAATGTCGCCGTCTGACTATACTGCTCCGCTCACTGTTTTAAATATTTATATGAATGGCATGACATTTACCAAAGTCCCTTAATATCTTTAGATTCGCACAAAATTTGGGACAGCGTAATGAGTTAGGTCTAAAATGATGCATGTTAAGTTTCCTTAAAATCAGTTTAGATTTAGATATAGCTCCCATATATATTTTCGTGCGATTTAATGTAAATGGTACATCAAGGTCACCACATATCTTTCGATGCACGAAATTTGGCACAGCGTAATTAATCGAATGGATTGTGGTAAAAAATAGGCGATTTGTTAACTTTTGAGCGAAGTCAATAATCCTAGTTCGAGAGCCAGTCATGTACTCTTTCTAACACTGTTGGAATTTCAGGATTCCAATGTTCCAGTTAGGAGTTATCATGCCCGCCATCAAAAATAAGGACTTTTCTTAAATCGCCAAAAAAAAAAAAAAAAAACAACAACCAAAGTCTGCAAAGTATTTGTCTTCTCTTTTAAATCTTCAATTACATATGTTTGTAACTTTACAAACCATAACATGCATCGGTATTCATTTACCAGCCCAATGAAAATCTTGAAAATTTAAAATAGAGAATGGCGGAGGTCCCCTTAAATTAAACATGTAAATTAATGTATACTGCAGAAGGAAGTTTTGATTTAATAATGCCTGCACTCCATTATAATTGCCTGACATGTTAGACGCGCCGTCATATCCCTGACCTGGGCTATCCCCTGCGTACGTCACTGATGGCAGCTATATCTAAATCTGAACCGATTTTCACGAAAAATAACATGCATCACTCTAGACTTCATTCAGTACGCTATGCCAAATTTCGTGGATATATAGGGACTTTGGTGTACCATTTACAAAATATCGGGCGAAAATATGTATTAAAGCTATATCTAAATCTGAACCGATTTTCCCAATTTCAATAGGATTTGTCCTTGGGCCAAATAAATGAGCTGTGCCAAATTTTATCATATTCGAGTGAAAAATGTGACATGTACTTTGTTTACAAATTATCATGGACAGACAGACGGACGGACAGACATTCAATACATATTCTCAAAAGGAACGATGTGGATATCTCGTTTCCTTTTGCCTGTTGCAAACATATGCACAAATACATAATACCCTGTACCACAGTGTGGTGAAGCGTATAAATAGTTAGCGTATTCTTCCATAGTATGGTTCATAGTCCTTACACGAAATAGTCCGTTTTTACCCTACAAAGTATGGAATTTTAAGACGATTTAGCCATCTGTTGTAATCATGTCGCCTTCTAAGGATATCGTGTAAAAAAACTTGAACGTGACGATAATGAAATATATCGGTCAGCATATAGGCATATCCTCAATATATAGCTCCTGAAAGGAAGGATTGAGTTGGAGTTGGAGTTCATATCCCAGTTTTCTAACTTCAGTGTTTGTAATTAGATCATCCTTTTTATTCTAGGACATGAATAAGTGTAGAATGACGTGCGATAAGTTTCTTGCAAATCGGTTCAGATTTAGATATAACTCCCATATATAGCTTCGCCCGATTTTAAGTAAATGTTCCATCAAAGTCCCTGCAAGTCTTTTGATTTGTACGAATTTTGGTGTAGCGTACTGAATTAAGTGTGGAATGATGTGTGTTAAGTTTCGTGAAAATCGGTTCAGATTTAGATATGGCTCCAATATATAGTTTCGTCCGATTTTAAGTAAATGGTGGACCAAAGTCCCTGAAAATCATTAGATTTGCACGAATTTTGTAATTCAATTTGCACGAATTAAGTCTAGAAAGATGTGTGCTAAGCTTCGTGGAAATCGGTTCAGATTTAGATGTAGCTCCCATATGTAGTTTCGCCCGATTTTAGGTAAATGGTGCACAAAAGTCCCTGAAAATCATTCAATGTGCATGAATGTTTGTCCGATTAACACGAAATTTTGCACAACGTATGAAATTGAGACTTGAATGACATTATTGGGTTTTGTTGAATCAATTTTGCTTTAAATAGTTTTCCATAAATTTGTCCCATGGTACGCAGACGACTTTAAATCTGCCCGAATGTATTCATCATAGGTTGCCGAAAGACATGAGTATGTTCCTTCGAAGGAACTTTGACATACAATTGTAAGGATACATATGTACAATACACCCAAGTGGTGATGGGTATCATATAGTCGGCCCAGTCCGACTTTACTATTTTCCTTAATGGTTTTACTTGTTGTATGTGATATCTATTAAGCCACAACATTTTAATAATACTCGTACTCTATGTGCTTTTATATGTATACACAGTTATGTGTCAGTGTTTTGTATTATTTATATTCAATGTCATTGAAAAAGAGAAAATAAAAATTTATTACCTTCTCTACATAATAATAAATTATTTTCGAACATGGAAAACCAATATTACTGTATCAGTACTAATGATACATAGTGTGTGTGTGGGGATATGTGTGTTTGTATGTACATATTGTTTGCTTATTACAAAACAGAAAAATAAACAACTTTTAAAATAAATATCCCTTGTAAAAATGCAAAAAAAGAACAAACATGTCGGTAGCGATTAAATGCAAATCTGAATAAATTTGCAACCTGATTTATTCAGGCATATTTACATTGAATAGATGTTTGGTTCTCTGTCAACACAACAACTTATTACCTTTGGCTGTGAGGGTAGTGCTAGTAAAATTTATTGAATTGAATTACAACAAAAATCCCAGAATAATTATTTAATCAATTTTTGAACAAAAAGTGCGATCATGTAAATTCAATGTAATGAAATACAAGTAATTTAACCCTCAGTAGTAAATGATATGCAAATTAATGTCAGCAATATTCCGCGGAAAAGTTACATTTAAAATAATGTCCATTGAGGCTTTAACAGTGAATTATCATGATCCGCATACTAAATTGTGTGGATAATCAATTAAAACGAAAAATTATACATTGAAAAGTTAATCGTGCAGATGACTCCAACTGAGTTACACAAAGAAGAAAATAAATAAAAAAAATAATAATAAACAAGTGAAAAAGCGTTAAGTTCGGCCGGGCCGATACATGCAATGAAAATATAGGGAACATACCAAAAAGTGGGTATATACCGATAATACTACAAACCGATTCAGCAATTTTTAATGGGGGATTTTTCCTAAAATCTGCAAGATCCAAAAAGTGGACTGATACTGATAACGCATGGTAGAGTATAAAATCCTCAAACTACTGCAATTTAGATTACAAAGTTATATGCCTAAAGGGGGACTAATATTGATTACATAGTGTAGGAAAATGGTGAATATTTGGGGATATCATTATATGAGGGCTATGCCTAATTAATGACCGGTATAAGCCAATATTGAACCCAATATTTTAATTGTTTATCTCAACTCCTTCCTTCGGGAGGTATCACTATATTGAGGAGATGCCTAAATGTCTGCCGATATATTTCATTATCGTCATGTTTGAGGTTTCTTTTATCACAATACCTTTAGAAGGCGGAATGCTTGCAACAGATGGCTAAATAATCTTTGTAGGGTACAAATTGACTATTCCCCGTAACGACTACCCAACCGCAACACACGGAACAAATCATATAACTATTTCAATATAAACCAGTAAGGAAAGTAGTAAAGTCGGACGGGGCCAACTATATGATACCCTTCACCACTATGGGTATATTAAACAAGTCCATTAGCATGAAATTGGATGAAATAAAATATGTGATATTTATCTAAATGTGAATCTACCTAGATCTATCCATAAAGTATGTAAATCAACTTCAAACAAATATAAATAGGTCATCCGTTGGCCTATGTCTGCACTTCTAGAAAACGCAACTATATGAAACTTGGCAGACATCATTCTAGGCTCAATTAAGTACGTTATCCTAATTTCGTGCAAATCGAAGGATATATAGGGACTTTGGTGCACCATTTACACGATTTTCTCGAAAGTTGGCAGACATCATTCTAGGCTCAATTATGGGAGCTATATCTAAATCTGGACCAATTTTCTCGAAACTTGGTAGACATCACTCTAAGCTTAATTCAGTACGTTATACCAAATTTCGTGCAAATCAAAAGATATATAAGGACTTTGGGGCACCATTTACATGAAATCGGACAAAACTATAAATCGGACAAAACTATATATGGGAGCTATATCTAAATCTGGACAGATTTTTACGAAATTTGGCAGACATCATTCTAGACTTAAATGATTAGGCTGCACCAAATTTCGTGCAAATCGAAAGATATATAGGGACCGTTTACATTAAATCGGTTAAATATATATATGGGAGCTATATCTAAATCTGAACCGATTTTTCCCAATTTCAATAGGGTTCGTCCTTGGGCCGAATAAGTGACCTATGCTAAATTTCAACCAATTCGGATCATAAATGCGACCTGTACTTTGTTTACAATTTAACATGGACAGACAGACGGACGGACGGACGGACATGCATAAATCGACTTATAAAGTTATTCTATGCATATTCTCAAAAGGAACCATGGGTATATCTCGATTATTTTTGCCTGTTACAAACATATGCACAAAGACATAATACCCTGTACCACAGTGTGGTGAAGGGTATAAAAAGCGGGTTATATGGGGACTATCCCTAAAAAAGGGTGAATATTAATAATTTTTGTTGAGAAGATTTGTTACCATATACGACTAAAAAATACAAAATTTCAGCAAATTCGGTTAAAAAACGCGCTTAAGAACCACAAAATATCGAAAATTGCAGGTACCCTTATATGGGGCTACCCGAAAAAATTGACCTATATTTATAATTTTTAGTATAGAGATTTGCTACCCAATAAGAACTCAAAGTACCGAATTTCAGCGAATTCGGTTAAAAACCGCGCTCAAGAACCCTAAAATACCGCAAAATTGGGGGTACCCTTATATGGGGGCTACCCAAAAATATTATGGGGGATATTCGAAAATATGGACCCAGATTTATAATTTTTAGTGGGGAAATTTGGTACCCAATAAGAACCCAATGTACCGAATTTCAGCGAATTCGGGAATAACCCTAAAATACCGCAAAATTGGGGGTACCCTTATATGGGGGCTATCCGAAAATATGGACCCATATTTATAATTTTTAGTGGGGAAATTTGGTACCCAATATGAACCCAATATACCGAATTTCAGCGAATTCGGTTGAAAAACGCGCTCAAGAACCTCAAAATACCGAAAATTGGGATGTAACCTTATATGGGGGCTACCCGAAAAAATTGACCTATATTTATAATTTTCTACGGACAGGCAGACGGACATGCTTAGATCGTCTTAGAATTTTACGCTGATCAAGAATATATATACTTTATAGGGTCGGAAATGAGTATTTCGATGAGTTACAAACGGAAAAACAAAATTAATATACCCTCCATACTATGGTGGAGGGTATAATAAATAAATGATAGTACTGTTCCAATAAGTACAATATTTTTTTCGTGATATTAATAAATGGTCTGATATTTCGAAAAAGTTTACACAGTTATAATCTGAACCGTTTTCAATAAAACTAATATGCCGCTCAATTTAGTGTGTAGTTCAAAATTTCGTTTCAATTGAATGCAACAATCAATCAATTTGTGCAACATTTTGATCATTTCTGTCGAAAATATATGTGAGGGATAAATCTAAAACTGAGCCGATCTTAATAGAGTTTGTCCTAAATATGAAAAGGATGAACTCTGACCTGCGATTTAAAGGGTCAGCATTAAGCGACGGTACTTTCCAAACTTATACCGTGTTTTATGATTGGCGAGCACGATTACTCAAGAAGTAGTAATCAAATCGGTTTACGGTCTACACAACTATTGGGTATTGTGGTTTTGTGTGCCCCAAGAGTTTATAACGCTACTATAGGTGGGATTAAATTATCTGTTTAAGTGAAGACAGTGACAGTTTGTTGTTTTTCTAAAAAACAACTATTTATTAGTGCGAATGTATGGCATTGTCCACCGAGGGGTAAGGCAGGGAAGACTTTAGTTTCGGATCTCGCCATTGATCCTCATCAGTTCCCTTAGTTATACCCTTCACCACACTGTGGTACAGGGTATTATGTCTTTGTGCATATGTTTGTAACAGGCAAAAGGAAACGAGATAGACACATGGTTCCTTTTGAGAATATGCATAGAATCACTTTCTGAGTCGATTTACGCATGTCCGTCCGTCCATGTATTTTTGTGAACAAAGTACAGGTCGCATTTATGATCCGATTTGGATGAAATTTGCCATAGGTCACGTATTTGGCCCAAGGACGAACCCTATTGAAATTGGGAAAAATCGGTTCAGATTTAGATATAGCTCCCATATATATTTTCGTCCGATTTAATGTAAATGGAGCACCAAAGTCCCTATATATATCTTTCGGTTTGCACGAAATTTGGCACAGCGTAATGAATTAGGCCTAGAATGATGTGTGCTAAGTTTCATAAAAATCGGTCCAGATTTAGATATAGCTCCCATATATAGTTTCGTCCGATTTTATGTAAATGGTGCACCAAAGTTCCTATATATATTTCGATTTGCACGAAATTTGGCACAGCGTAATGAATAAGTATTGAATGATGTGTGTTAAGTTTCGTGGAAATCGGTTCAGATTTAGATATAGATCCCATATATATTTTCGTCCAATTTAAGGTAAACGGTGTACCAAAGTCCCTTAATATCTTTCGGTTTGCACGAAATTTGGTACAGCGTAATGAATTAGGTCTAGAATGATGTGTTTTAAATTTCCTGCCATCGTTGAAATCGGTTCAGATTTAGATATAGCTTCTATATCTGACCATTCATATTGCTGGTCCTTTAAAAATTCGATGTATATTAGGATTCATCTGTTGAATATATCCAAAGTGGTGAAGGGTATCATATAGTCGGCCCCGTCCGACTTTACCACTTTCCTTACTGGTTTTTTGTTGGGATATTCTCCCCAGAAGCTATAAATAGCTTCTTTACAAAAAACCTTTCAAACCCAAATGTCTCTTATAACAATTCGAAATTCTTACGTTACCAGCGATACGACCCCAATGAGAAGTTCGTTTCGTTGGCGCCTGACTTTGTGGTCAACAAGGTATTTACAGACAACTACAATACATTTCCCACTCCTATTTGTCGTCACTTTGTGACGAATTCACATTACGTTGTTGTTGGTATTGCTAGTTAAAGCAATAAACCAAACAGTATGACCGTGCCTCATCTACAACTTTAATAGTGTTGGCGGGTTATTTGGGATACCATTTGTATTTTGTTTTTGCAAAATAGTCAGGCTGAATATATAGAATTGTTTTTTTATACCCTTCCACCATAGTATGGAGGGTATATTAATTCTGTCATTCCGTTTGTAACTCTTCGAAATATTCATTTCCGACCCTATAGTATACATATTCTTGATCAGCGTAAAATTCTATGACGATATAGCAATGTCCGTCCGTCTGTTGTAATCACGCTATCTTCTGAAGGAATTGAGATAGGGTGCTGCAATTGTACATAGGGTTGTCTTTTGTCTGCAGGCAGGTCAAGTTCGAAGATGGGATATATCGGTCCACGTTTAGGCATAGCTCCCATATAAGGATACCGGCCAAATTTCGGAATTTTGGAGTTCTCGAGCGCGTTTTTTAGCCGAATTCGCTGAAATTTGCTACATTGGGTTCTTATTGGGTACTAAATGTCTCCACAAAAAATTATAAGTATAGGTCCACTTTTTCTGGTAGCCCCATATAACGGTACCTCCTAATTTTCAGTATTTTGAGGATTTTGGTCGTATTTTTCCACCGATTTGGCTTGAGTTCTTAATAGGTACCAAATCTTTCCACAAATTATGAATAAAAGTCAATTGTTTCCGGTAGCCTGCATATAATAATTCGTAAGGTTCGATAATGTCCTCTATATGAACTATAGCCCGGATTTAGGCCTAGGCCTAGCCCTGTGTGGGACGTACCGGAAGGAATGGACCGATATTTCCCTTCTTCGAACTTGAACAAAGTTTTGAATAAATAATAAGATAGGCAAAGTTTGGATGAAATCAAAATTTTCTGAAATGGATTTGGTCCAAAAAAACGTGGGGTCTAGAATCAATATTTCGACGAGGTACATTTTCACTGTATCAAAGTGTATACACCCTCATTAGCCATAAGGCTGAGGGTATAAATATTCATTAAAAATTGATGAAATTTGTATTTGGTGTACATTGTGGTTTACATAATCAGTTTTTAGAAAGGTCACTTTTTGGTATGTTTCCTTTATTTTCATTTCAAGTACCTGTCAGTATATCTATGGTGGAGGGTATCCAAAGTTCGACCCGGCCGAACTTAACACTTTTTCACTTGTTTGCGTTGATTTTGGGGTATTGTTGTCGGTTCAGATTTTCCTTTGATAAATGAAATTTTGATAAGTGAAAAAGGCGTAAAGTTCGGGTGGTTCGACCTTTGGATACTCTCCACCTTGGTATACTGATAGTTACTTGAAATTAAAAAGGATACCAAAAAGTATACCTATACCGATAATTGTATCGCGCAATTGTTGGTGCACCAAATACAGCTTCAGCCATTTTAAATGGAGATTTTTCTATGATCTCCAAACTACAAAAAATGGACCGATATTAACAACGCATGGAGGGAGTAACATGTGTATACAATCCTCAACATACTGTAATTAACAAAGTTATATGAGACCATCGCCAACGTCCCAGAATTTTGCTTCGACGGGTGGAGTTCAGTATAAAAATGTAATCTTTATCAGACACCC
This sequence comes from Musca vetustissima, assembly GCF_032173495.1. Lineage (NCBI taxonomy): Eukaryota > Metazoa > Arthropoda > Insecta > Diptera > Muscidae > Musca > Musca vetustissima. Next base: position 12,657 of record NW_026881046.1, on the reverse strand, counting down.
GTTCGAAATTTATATGGAAGCTATGTCTGCATCTGTACCTATTTCAACAAAACGAATTAACATCAGTTTAACGACAAACATTTACCAAAACGCCGACGAAACTATATAACGGAGCACTAAATCTTAACTAATTTCAACGAAACTTAGTAGATTGTACTAAATTGTGTCAATCGTACAAATTTGGGTCTTTAGTGCTATATCTAACTTTGAACCGATTTTCACGAAACTTACCACTCATCATTCTAGACTTAATTCAGTATTCTATGCCAAATTTCATACAAATCGAAAGATATATAGGGGCTCTGGTGCACCATTTATAGTAATTTGGACGAAAATAAATCTGAACCGATTTTCCCCAATTTCAATATGGTTCGTCCTTGGGCCAAGAAAATGATCTGTGCTAAATATTATCGAATTCGGATCATAAATGAGATCTGTACTCTGTTTAAAATTTAACACGGGTAGACAGATGGACGGACATGCATAAATTGACTCAGAAAGTGATTCTATGCTTATTCTCAAAAGGAATCATGTGTCTATTTCGTTTATTTTTGCCTGTTACAAACATATGCACAAAGACATAATACCCTATACCACAGTATGGTGAAGGGTATACATTGGTAGGTATCATTATATGGGGGCTAGGGCAGATATAGTTTATCCTCGAACCTGACGTTCTACTTTTTTGTCTCGATATCTTCCGAAGGTAGATTGATTGAAACATATGGCTAAATCGTTTTAAAATTCCATACTTTTTAGGGTATAAACGGACAATTTCGATTACATAATATCCTCAATACGGCTATATGGCTACAACCTCAAAACACGTAACAAATCAGTCAACTATTTTAGTATAGTCGGACGGCCCCGACTATATGATACCCTTCACAAACTTAGGGAATATTCAAAAAATGGATCCAAGCAGAAGTAGCATTTTTGAAATAACTAAAATATGTGATCACTAAAATATGTGAACGGTTCATACTTGGAATCGATTTAGATCAATGCATAAATATGTCATTCTGCAAACAATACTAAATTTTTCATTTGGACAGATATGAGGTCGTTTGTTAACAATGTGATACATTACTTAAATATATCTGGAATATGTCCGCATTTCAATTTTGGACGTTGTGCCAAATTTCCTGTCAATCTGACAAACATGAGAAGTTTAATAGATATCTTATATATATATATAGAAATCAATTTCTGCTTGTTTGTTAGTTTGTTTGTGTTAGCTATAGGCTCCTAAACTACTGAACGGATTTTCATGAAATTTTCACAGTCGATTTTTGCGTACATTTGTGGTAACATACCGTACCTAATTTTTTGATGGGGGCAGGGGAAACAGCAGCCCCCATACAAATTGCCCCTTTTTTAGATCAGAATTGGCCATTATAGCAAAGAATTGGAATTGGCAATTATAGCAAAGTGTTAGTAAATATACAAACCACAGATGTTTACTAAGTTCAAAAACCACCTTTATGTAGGTGTTGCCAATTCCCAATTTGTTTTTACGAAATTTGAGAAAGGTGGAAATATCTGAATCAAAAAAGTGATATGATGACGGAATTCGTACAATTCGAGTACGTAGCGATTTAAATAATGTGGACTGTATACACAAAATTAGTACTGTACACATTACTGATGACAGAATTCGTACAAATCGAGTACGAAGCGATTTAAATAATTTGGACTGTATACACAAATTAGTGCTGTACACACATTTGCCCTCTTTATACCCTTCACCACACTGTGGCTTTGTGTATATGTTTGTAACAGGCAAAAGAAATCGAGACAGACCCATGGTTCGTTTTGAGAATAAGCATAGAATAACTTTCTGAGTCGATTTATGCATGCCCGTCCGTCTGTTGATGTTAAATTGTAAACAAAGTACAGGTCGCATTTATAATCCGATTTGGATGAAATTTCGTACAACTCATTTATTTGGCCCCAGGACGAACCCTATTGAAATTGGTGAAAATGGGTTCAGATTTACATATAGCTCCTATATATATTTTCGTCCGATTCAATGTAAATGGTCCCTATATATCTTTCGATTTGCACGAAATTTGGTAAAGCCTACTGAATTAGGTTAAGAATGATGTGTGTTAAGTTTGCTTTAAATCGATTTAAAAAATTTAGCATAGGTTGCAGAATGAAATGTGTAGGGACTGATATAGATGATTTAGTCGGTTTAGATATAGATATAGTGAAAACATGTTTACTTTTGAAAAAATGTTATGTTATTATGGCTTAAAAACACTGAAGTGAATAGTGCGAATTTTAATTATAAATCGTTTGATCATCTGGAAGGCACGTAAAAGTCGAAGACTGGGATATGATAAATTTAGATACACCTTTAATTTTTATTCGCTGATGCTTTTACTGCTTTTCAATGGATACTTCTACTTTGATGAAAGATAAAAAAAAGATCTAAGTCGTTGTATGCACTGCGTTCTGTGCATTATTTTAATGTAAATTTTTTCCAAACCAAAAGCTTTGTGATTTTATTCAAATATTCATAATCCCTCATCCTTCAATATATTCCTAGATCAGTGCAAAATTATTGTTGTACAGCAACTGTTTTAGCGGGGAAAGATTGGAACACTTTCCTTAGAATTTTTGCATCTAATTTATATTTATCACGTGTCGGAATATGTTACTCGCTTTCTTGGAAGTTCTTTTAAAAAATTTATTCGGTATACATATTACCGTGGACACTTAGGGATGTTTTTTTCTTTCACACACTCCTCCAGAAACCCCAATATTTTCGTACCTCGCGATTTTGGAATGTACGGGTTTTTCTCATAGCAATAATGCTATACGCTTAAAAATTCTAAGTCAGTTACACATTCCATTGTAAAAATTACCATATTATGGATTTACTTTTTTGGCCTTTGGTAGGGGCAGCGAAGTGCCGCGGGTCCAGCTAGTATACCATATAAAGTATCGGAAATAATTATTTCGCTGAGTTACAAACGGAAACACAAAACTACTATACGCTCCATTGTATGGTGGAGTGTATAATAATGCACGAAAGACACTAAGGCTGTCCGATTGACCCGAAATTTATCATGACCCGAATTTAGCAAAATTCGTAAAACATCATTGTAGTACGTTTTACGAATTTTTGCCAATTTTCATAACAATTATGTACTGAACGTATACTGTACATTGAACGATGTAAACGGTATCCATTGCTTGATTTTCTTTTTTTTCACATATTCAAATTTTAAACCTTCTGCGTAATTAATATTTCATACAATGCACATACATTCAACTCCGATAGCACAAAATGTAGTTGTTTTTTATTCTAAACTATTTATACTATTTAGGTAATAACAGAAAAAGTAAACAATAGAATTTCCATATTAAATTATACCAATTTATGAAGAGTGCCAATTTGATCAATTGTTGCTCAGCAGCTCGTTTTCCGTCTTTTTTTGTGCTAAATCCATTTAAATTCGATATCAACCTTGCAATTCAATTAATGGAAATAATAAAAAGTTATGCATCATTTAACAATGTTAAAATCGGCATTGAATTGCATTTTTTATGTTTATAATTAAATTGCTATGATGTTAATTTAATGTGTCGTAAAGTGTCGTTTTTATAATGATGACAGGACGCATGGAGAACCAGTAGACAAGTTGGGAGTGGTGTTGATGTATGGAAATGGTTTAAGAATTTCGTACTTATGTGTATAGAAAGTAGAAAATGGTACTAATTTGGCACTATTTGCATTTAGTTGAGTGTATAGAGATGGAAGACTGAAAATCGGAATTAGGACTACTATTGTAGTACAGGATTGAGGCAACTTTAACAAGTGAAAAAGCGTAAAGTACGGCCGGGCCGAACTTTGGATACCCTACACCATAGATATACTGACAGGTACTTGAAATGAAAATATAGGGAACATATCAAAAAGTGGACCTATACCGACACTTCCCACAACCGATTATTTTAATGTATAATTATACCCTCAGCCTTATGGCTAATGAGGGTGTATACACTTTGACACGGTGAAAATGTGCCTCATCGAAATATTGGTTCTAGACCCCATGTTTCTTTGAACCAAATTTGTTTCAGAAAATTTTAGATTTCATCCAAACTTTGCCCATCTTATTATTTCTTCCAAACTTAGTTCAAACACACGAGTATAGTTGGGACAGATTTCCATCTCAAAGGCACGAAAATCCCCATGAACATGCAGAACAACAACATCAGCTGTGAATACAAATACAGAAAAACCACAAAATTTCAGTAAATACACTTGTCATGAGCGAATAAATTTATAAAAGAGGTTGTTAGAAATACTTTAACGTATAAAACATTCAATTATAGTAACTTCAGTACATTGTACAAAATTGTGTGCCCGTCGGGCGAAAATATATATGAAAGCTAAATCTGAATTTGAACCGATTTTCACGAAACCATTCTGGACCTTATTCAGAATTCTATGCCAAATTTTATGCAAATCGAAATATATATATAGGGACATTGGCGTCCCATTTACATCAATTTCAATAGGGTTCGTCCTAGGGCCAAATAAGTGAGCTGTGCCAAGTTTCATCCAAATCGGATCATTAATGCGACCTGTACTTTGTTTACAATTTAATATCTACAAACGGACGGACGGTCGGACATGCATAAATCGACTCAGAAAGTGATTCTATGCATATTCTCAAAAGAAACCATGTGTCTATCTCGTTTCCTTTTGCCTATTACAAACATATGCACAAAGACATAATACCCTGTACCACAGTGTTGGGTAGGGTATAAAAGGGGGTTATATGGGGACTACCCCAAAAAGGGAGCGAATATTAATAATTTTTGGTGGGGAGATTTGTTACTATATAAGACTACAAAATACCAAATTGAAGCAAATTCGGTTAAAAAACGCGCTCAAGAACCCCAAAATACTGAAAATTGGGTGGTATTGTTATATGGGGGGTACCAGAAAAAATTGACGTATATCTATAATTTTTAGTATTGAGATTTGGTACCCAATAAGAACTAAATGTACCAAATTACAGCCAATTCGGTCGAAGAATTCGACCAAAATACCGAAAATTGGGGGGGGGGGGGGGGTACCCTTATAGGGGTGCTATCCCAAAAAATGGACCGATAATGGGGAGATTTGCTACCCAATAAGAATTTAAAGTACCGAATTTCAGCGAATTCGGTTAAAAACGCGCTTAAGAACCTCAAAATACCGAAAATTAATTTATTATATTATATGGGGACTGTCCGAAAAAATTGACCTATATTTATAATTTTCTGTGGGTAGATTTGCTACCCAATAGGAACTCAAGGTACCAAATTTTAGCGAATTCGATTGAAAAACACGCTCAAGAATTTTACGCTGATCAAGAATATATATACTTTATAGGGTCGGAAATGATTATTTCGATACGTTACAAATGGAAAAACAAAACTTATACACCGTCCATACTATGGTGGTGGGTATAAAAATCGTACATACGTGTACGGAAGGTACTAAATGGTACTGAATTTGGTGCAAATTGGATTAAGGTGAACAGATAAATCTGATGTCTTTAAATTGTGAATTAAAATGATGGAGTGTAGGATAGGAGGATGTTGTTTGAAAGGATTGGATTTTGTTTGAAAGGATAGAGCTGATAACCTGAAGTATTGAATTAAGGTTACTATTGAAGATTGAACTATAGAGACATCTTTCGTATTTATGTGTACGAAAAGTACTAAACGGCACTAGATTTGGAACAATTATGATTTGGGTGAACGGAGAGAGCTGGAAACCTATAATTTGGAATAACGGTTTCTGCTAGTATATAGAATTGAGATATGGAAGCATAATACTTATGTGTACTAAATGGTAAAACTTGATTATGTGTGAACGGATGGAGCTGAAATTCTTAAAATGGACTTAAGGTTATTATTAGAGTGCATGACTGAGGTATTTTTGGAAATTCGTACTTATGGGTACGAAAAGCACAAAATTCGATACAATTTAAACATTGGTCGAATTAAGATTACTGTTAGAGTATAGGATTGGTGTATTTTTCGAAATTCTTACTTAGGAGTATTAATAGTACTAAATGGTACTAAATTTGGAACAATTTGGAGTTGGTTGAATCCTGAGATTTGGAATTTAGATTACTCTTGAAGTCTAGTATTGAGCTATGGAGACAACTTTGGTAACTCGAATTTATGTGTACGAATAGTAAATAGAAACCAGTGAGCGGAGCAGTATAGTCGGACGGGGCCGACCATATGATACCCTACACAACTTCCACTAAAATCTAACATTCAGGTGTTCTATATTCTGAGCTTGGGCAACATTTCGCGATATTTGCACCCTCTTGACCGACTAGAGATCAATAAATATTACTAATATTCAGTACAGCCCTTCTAATTACTTGGCCCTTTCCTTCACCGTCGGTTGTGTTGTGATGTTCGGCTTTCAATTGTGGCCTATACATCGACTCGAAAACACTAAAAATTGAGTTTTCGGTCTAGTTCATACCAAAATTATTATCTGATCATCACCGAAAATTATAGGCGTTGTACTTGACCATACCTGGATCCTCATTGAAAATTTCAATATATATTTCCGCTGTCTAGTGTGGTATTGGGTTACTAAATATCTGAATACGTAAGCACCTGTAAATATTTACGTGTAACTCCCACATCCGAGCACATACGACAATATAATTGGCATCAATTTAAATGCCAAACACTCCTCTTGGATATACTGTCAACTTCTCGGGTGTAAATATATACGCTATAGAATACGAATTTTGTAATTTTTCACACAAAAGTCAGGGTCCATTTGACCTGCTAAATATTGACCGATCTATATCAAAATAGGCATGCTTATTCTTTGGACCGATCCCCTTCTCCATGTAAATATTCGCGATGTTCGGGCCATAATTCCGGCCTCTGGAGCGACTAGAAAAACCGACAAAAATTAAGTATTTGGTCCATTTCATCCCCTAAATATTAACCGATCTTTACCAACACAATAGGGGTCTTCATTGGGCCGAACCCATCCTACATGCAAAGTTTCGTGGAGATTGGTCCATAACTGTGGCCTGTATCGTGTTTACAATTTATAATGGACAGACGGACGGACGGACACACATGTCTAGATCGACTCAGCTAGTCGAGATATGACGATCGGTATATTTAAAAGTGGGTCTAGGACCAATATTTCGCGTCGTTACAAACTTTTGGGGCTGCACAAAGCTATAATACCCTGACAACATAGTTGTGTAGGGTATAAAAATGCACTAAATTTGGATTTGGGTAACGGAGAGAGCTGGAAACCTAAAATTTGGAATGTGGGTCACTGACGGAGAGTTAGAAGGAAGTACTAAAGGGTTCTTGGTACTAAATTTAGTGGTGGTGGTGCGGAGGTAGTCTTGAAAATGTGTATTTATGTGTTTGAAAAGTACTAAATGGAACTAAATGTGGATCCTGTACGTAAATATATAATTGGAATTCTGATCTATTCTAAATCTGTGTAATGGAAGTAAGAAAGGGATTTCGGAAAATAGTGCTTATGTGTATGAAGAGTACTAAATGGTAAAAAACATGATATTAGATGAAGAAATATAGGTGTAATTCAGAACTACAAGAACAACATATTATACAGTATTCACTACTTCAACTTATTATTATTCTTTTTATACCCTTCACCACACTGTGGTACAGGGTATTATGTCTTTGTGCATATGTTTGTAACAAAAGGGAACCATGGGTCCCTTTTGAGAAAATGCATAGAATCAATTTCTGAGTCGATTTATGCATGTACGTCTGTCCGTCCGTCCTAATGAATAGGGTCTAGAATGATGTGTGTTAAGTTTCCTGAAAATCGGTTCAGATTTAGATATAGCTCCCATATATATCTTCGTCCGATTTAAGGTAAATGGTGCACCAAAGTCCCTATATATCTTTCGATTTGCCCGAAATTTGGCATAGTGAAATTGAATAGGTCTAGAATGATGTGTGTTAAGTTTCCTGAAAATCGCTTCAGATTTAGATATAGCTCCCATATATATCTTCGTCCGATTTGAGGTAAATTGTGTACCAAAGTCCCTATATATCATTCGATTTAAACGAAATTTGGCATAGCGAAATGAATTAGGTCTAAAATGATGTGTGTTAAGTTTCCTGAAAATCGGTTCAGATGTAGATATAGCTCCCATATATATTTTCGTCCGATTTAAGGTAAACGGTGTACCAAAGTCCCTATACATATTTCGATTTGCACAAAATGTGGCATAGTGTACTGAAATGAGTCTGGAGTGATGTGTGTAAAGTTTTCTGAAAATCGGTTCAGATTTATAAATAGCTCCTATATATTTTTTCTTCAGATTTTATGTAAATTGTGCACTAAAGACCCAAAGTTTGTTCGATTGCCACACAATTTTTTTAAAATAAACTGTAGTTAATATAAGTTAACCTCTGCCATTCTCATTGAAATCGGTTCAGATTTTGATATAGCTTCTACATATATATTTTCGACCGATTTTACACAAAATTTACACAAATTTTCCACAACTTACTAAAATTTTGAAATGTGGAATGTTTTGAAATCGGTTCAGATTTGGATAGAACTTCTATATATATTTTCTCCCGTCAGTAAATATTCATCTGTTGAATATACCCAAAGTGGTGAAGGGTATCATATAGTCGGCCTCGCCCGACTTTAGTACTTTCCTTACTTGTTTTTTGGTATTCCCTTTCCGCATACGAAGTAGCGGGCATATTGCTAGTTGTTTTATATAAAGCTATATTAGGGTTTTCAGTTGCATTTTACCACTGAAGTGACCTGAAGGGATGGACCGATGTGTGTGTGACATTTGACAATATTACTGTGTGTAATGTTTGTATAAATTCAGATTGTCAAATGACTTGAAAATTAAATTTGACGTATTTTGGGGGAGAGACCCGATCTTTGGGCATGATATGGGTGTTTAAGTTCGATACATTGCTTACGGCAATGTATATGTTCGATACATTGTTTCCCCTTCTACAGCATTACAATTAACCACTTGAATTGGCCGCTCTTCGGAGCCCAATGGGGAAATCTTCTCTGCATATCTTCCAGGAGCCTCATTCGCCTAGTTCGGATTGTAGGGGAGAGTTCGCTCTCTTCTACTATATCTCCTGGAAGCCACATTCGCTTAGTTCGGATGCAGAGAGGCGCTTTCCAATGCTGTGGTCGTAGTTGTTGATCACGGCCTTGCTGTAGCTTTCTTGCCCATCGCAACATCACTTGCTTTTTAACTTTCGTTGATTAAACTTGCTTTCGAACTCTCGTAGAGTAAACACTTACATTCTCGCTATCGTTGGTAAAACATCTCTCGCTATCGTAGTTAACGCACGTTAAGGTAAAGTCTTGTTTCTAACGAAACCCATTCACTTTACAATAAAGATTGAAAATATTTACTAAAATATCTTTCGTTTTTCTTTTCTTTATTTTTGGGGTTTCACTGCTACACGGTATCACGCCAACAATGGGTTTGTTGTATTGTACAAAAATTGGATTGAATCGGATACTTGTTTCGAATGATATTAAGTTGGGAGAAAACCTTTATATTTATTATACAGTTTTTCTTTGACAAAGGCGAAAATACAAGCCAAGCGGCTAAAATTGTTATTGGTGTTTATGGTTTCGATATTGTAACAGTCAATTATGTGCAATTTTGATTTTGAAGATTCTGTTCAGAAATTTTAGATGTTAAAGATGAACCTTGCGCAGGTAGGCCGGTCGTCGAAAATAGATGAGAGATGAGAAAATATTTGAAATTCCATTAGAAATGATTTTAAAACCAGTGAGCGGAGCAGCATAGTCGGACGGGGCCGACCATATGATACCCTACACCACTTCCACGAAAATCTAACTTTTTGTATTCTATATTCAGAACATGGACAATATTTCGCGATATTTGCATCATCTTAACCGACTAGAGATCAAAAAATTACTATTACTCATATTCCGAACAGCCCTTCTTGTCCAGATTCCCTTCGCCATGGGTTGTATTGTGATGTTCGGCTTTCAATTATGACCTATAGATCGAATCGAAAAAAACACAACAAATTAAGTTTTCGGTCCACTATATCCCAATATTATTATCTGATCATCACCGATAATTACAGACGCTGTCATTGACCGCACCTGGATCCTCATGCACAATTTCAAAACGATCAGCGCTATTTTCCCGCCTTTGGTGTGGTAATGGGTTACTATATAATACATGAATACGTAAGCTCCTGCAAATATTTAAGTGTAAGTCCCACATCCGAGTACATACGACAATATAATTGGTATCAATTTAAAGATCAACCACTCCCCTTGGATATTCTATCAACTTCCCGGGTCTATGTCCCTCAAGTGTAAATATATCCGCTATAAAATACAAATTTTGTAATTTTTCACACAAAAGTCGGGGTCCATTTGACCCGCTAAATATTGACCTATCTTCATCAAAACAGGCATGCTTATTCTTTGGCCCGATCCCCTTCTCTATGCAAAAATTCGCGGTGTTTGAGCCATAATTGCGGCCTCTGGAGCGACCAGAAAAGCCGACAAAAACTAAGCATTTGGTCCATTTCGTCCCCTAAATATTAAGCAATCTTTGCCTACATGCAAAATTTCGTGAAGATTTAATAGCGTCAGGAGCTTTTGAAATGAACAATGCTGAAGCTATTTGATTTAATTTCATGATAATGTAGTTATCCACTTCTTCATTGGAAAGAAATAAATGAATTGCATCAATTGGAACATCATGCGAATCAATTCTTGACTTAAATATGTTCACGTCTTCAGATGTCATTTCTCCATTTGACATTCTGTTAAGGGCTTGTGCAAAAGCTAAGTCTTCCCTTTGACGCATTATTTATGTCAACTCATAAAACTGAAAAAGATCCCACAACCTAGAACCAACAATAGCTCCGTAAGGATTTGAGGTGTTGTCACTAAAAATCCATCTATCCCCAACTGGTGGAAGTTGTTTAAAGTCACCAAACGCTAGAACTGAAATACCACCAAATGGATTAGCGTTCTTAAATATTTGCTTTAGTCGAGCGTCAAGATAATCTAGCATTCTCGATCTTACCATAGATAATTCATCTATAATTATTAGTTTCAAATTAAATACTTTTGCAATTATAGAGTTAACCGTGTCGTTGCTAAGAGGACGTTGTTCCCCGAGAATTGGTTTACAGGAAGAGAAAACAATGCATGCAATGTGGATCCTCCAATACCAAATGCCGTTTTTCCAGTTGGAGCAGTTAATAAAACTTTAGGTAGATCTGGGTTACTACCAGGAACAGAGTTGAGTCTGTGAGTGATAGTTTGATAAATGGCTCTAATTAAACGGCTTTTTCCAACTCCACCACCACCACCTACATATTCATAGAAATTTACTTTCTCAACTACATTTTGAAGAATGTGATTTAAGTATGCTCGCTGTTTGTTATTAAGGGCTCTAACATCGGCAAGAAGATCGTTTTCGCTGATTAGGGGAGGTAGTTTTATAAATCGAACATCCTCTCTTCTGGCGGTATCAACAACAACATTTTTTTCGCAAAGTAACAACAATTCAAAAATTATAATGTGAATACTTTTTTATCAATTGTACACAGTCGAACACCTCCATCTGTTACCTCCTCCACAAAATGGTATTAAAAAAACCAGTAAGGAAAGTAGTAAAGTCGGACGGGGCCGACTATATGATACCCTTCACCACTATGGGTATATTCAACAGATGGGATCCTAACGGACGTCGCATTTTTGAAGGACCATTAACATTAGAATAAACATTTCATTCCGCAACCTATACTAAATTTTGGTCAGATATAAAGTTGCTTCTTACAATGGGAAATTATGTAAATAAATTTATATATATATATATATATATAAATCTGTACCGATTTTCAGGAAATTTTACACACGTCGTTCTAGGCTTAATTCAGAATGTTATGCCAAATTTCGTGCAAATCGAAGGATATATAGGGACTTTGGTGCACCATTTACATGAAGTCGGACAAAACTATATATGGGAGCTAAATCTAAATCTGGACCGATTTTCACGAAACTTAGCACACATCATTCTAGACTTAACTCAGTACGCTGTCCAAAATTTCATGCAAATCGAAAGGTATATAGGGACTTTGGTGCACCATTTACATAAAATCGGACAAAACTATATATGGGAGCTATATCCAAATCGAATGATATATAGGGACTTTGGTGCACCATTTACATAAAATCGGACGAAATTATAAATGGGAGCTATATCTAAATCTGAACCAATTTTTGGGAAACTTGGCACACAGCATTCTGCACCTAATTCAGTACTCTATAGCAAATTTCGTGCAAATCGAAAGATATATAGGGACTTTGGGGCACCATTTACATGAAATCGGACGAAACTATATATGGGAGCTATATCTAAATCTGGACCGATTTTCTCCAAACTTGGCAGACATCATTCTAGACTCAATTCAGTACGTTATGCCAAATTTCGTGCAAATCGAAAGATATATAGGGACTTTGGGGCACCATTTACATGAAATCGGACGAAACTATATATGGGAGCTACATCTAAATCTGGACCAATTTTCATAACACTTGGCAGACATCATTCTAGACCTTAATGA
>NW_026881045.1:0-32700 GCF_032173495.1 Musca vetustissima | reverse complement strand
TTGCCGCATACCTGCTCGACTCATCGTATTGCTAAAAACAACGAATAAAAGCTTTCCCGTGAAAGTTGTTCGTTACTTTTATGAATAGGACAAAAAGAGAAACTCACTCGCTCTCTTTTGTTTCCTTCCTCCCACAACAAAAATAATACTCTTTTTTAAATTAAAGAGTATTTGAAAGCTTTAGGAGTCTTAAGATACCCATGACCCTCTAAAGCTTTTGGCATTATTTTCAACTAATAATGTACTTAAATTATGTTAAATAATATTTAAATTTTCCCCGTTTTGTAAAACAAAAAACAATAACAACAAAAACAATTTGTGCCTAAGTTTCAAGGAAAAAGAAAAATTTTAAATGGAAATAATTTTCATTATTATTTTCCGTTAATTACAATTTTGATTAATAATTTTGCAAAGAGATCCATTGCAAAGCTTTTGTGTTACTGTTCTCAAAATACTCAAATATAATACGAACCGGTATTAAAAGCTTTTATAGTTTGAACATGGTTAAATTATTTCGATAAAATTTTGAATCAGTTTACAACAAAGAAATTTAAAAAAAGCTTTTCAAGAGCATACACTTAGTTCTTATTAAATTTTTAGAGATCGATGATCATTGTAAGAATTGGAAAATTCATTTACCGAAATTAAAGAAGATTTTCTTAAGAGCTTTTTTGTACCATAAATGTTATATATTCAGAAACTCGATGATCATAGAATTGAAATGTTTCTTACAATACTAGGAAAGCTTTTATAATTCGCAACTATAATATTGTCAATAATTTGGAAAGCTTTCGACTGAAAATTAGGCAGCTTTTATACAATTAATTTAAATCTCTAAAACATTTTTAATACAGCTTCTCAAATTTTCAATTTAAAAAAGCTTTTAGAAGATTTACTTTAAAGAGCTTTTTTAGTCCATGATAATTACATATTCAGAGATTAATTGATCCTTTCGAAAGCTTTTAATATGCAATATATAATTGAAAAGTTTATATATATCATATCTGGTTCTGTGCGAAGAGCTTTCGATATTGCGGTTTTGTAATAAATCTTATATTATCTTTCTTATAATAATTAGATACAGCAAAAAAAGGTTTTTACAATTTTCTGATTTGTTGTATATATAAAAGCTTTTTACGGAAAAGTCTTTATTTAATATTTAACAGCTTCTATAAAGTTTAAATCAAAAACAAAAACAATTTAATATCGTAGAAAGCCTCCTAGAAGAAGTCTAGAAGCTTATATCACTCTTAAATAAATAGGTCTGGAAAATCTTTCGAATATTTTTCTTTTCTTTCTGCGAAATATATAAAAGCTCCGATAAATGTATCACTACAAACGTGTTAGTAACAGGAAAGCTCTAAAGTTGTTTCACCTATGTGGGAATTACAGTGCACAAAATTTTCAATGCTCTTCTAAAGCTGTATAATTCAAGCTTATCTACGAAAGCTTTTAAACTTGTTTATATGTGTTTAATGATCGTTTTTAGTAATTAATAATTTAATTTTCAGTGGATTTTTTTTAATTACAAAAAATATAAAATAAAAATTCTGTCTATGGAACAAATTTCAGTACTTTATTATAAGAAAGCTTTCAATTTTTTTTAAATATCTGGAAGCTTTTAAGATATCTCTTACAACAATATAAAGCTTTTGTACAGAAAATACATTGAAACTTTGTTACTAATTTTAAAAATTATTGTTGAAAAAATCATTGAAGACTTTGAGGTTTAGCTACGATTAAAGAGCTTTCAAAGCTTGATATTTTCATATTAAATTGATGGGATATCTAATTGTTTTTTGTTCTTAGAAACCTTGACATATAATTTAGTAGTAGTAGTTTTTTATTTAATTTATTTACTTTTAAACGAAAAAAAAATAAAAGAAACCTACTTGCCCTCTTTGACCTTTGAAAGCCGTCCTTAAACTTGTCGCTCTCTTACAAAACCCAGTTATCACTCTCTCTATTATTTAATTTTTTTGTCTATTACTCGCCAGTCAGACTTGAAAAAATTATATGCCTTAATTTTGCCATACATTTTTTAGTAATTTAATTTAAGTTTTTTTTTAATTTTAATTAATTTTTTGCCAGTGAGTGATGATGTTGTGTTTTTATTTTAGGTGATTTATTTATTAGTCTTGAGTTTTTGCCATGATTAGAGCTTTACGAAAGCTATACACATATATATAGATTTATAGAGATTAAAATAAAAAAGTTAGGTTCCTTTAATTGTAGTTTATTTTATTTAGTTTTTTATTTATTACAAATGAAAAAAAATTGTTAAAAAAAACGAAGAAAAACGAAACACACACAACAAAAAAACGAAGTACTGTGATAGCTTTTAAAACAAACATAAAACAGCAAAAAAAACATGTCTTGTCTTTAATGAAGTAATAAATTGTCATTATGCTCTCTCCAGACCCCAAGCACTTAAAACCTTGCTTAAAATACACACTCTCAAAAAAAGCTTGACTTAGTACTGCGTTAACTTTAGAAACTATGAAACGAACATCACAAAATTTAAAGCTACTAACATTTGATTTAATATTATTATGACTTAGGTTCCTAAACTCTACAAAAAATACAATAACTAACTTGAAGACTAGCTTTGTCTTGAAAAAAAAAAAAAAATATTTATATATAGAATGTGCCCCCTAAAAGTAAATCTGTTCTGATATGCTTCATATATGGAAATGGTGTATGAAAGGGTTTTATGTCTTGAAAAAATTATAAGAAAACCCTCATTAAAGCTTTGGTGTTAAGCTTTCTCAAATATTTAATTATCTTTTGGTGTTTAGTGTTTTACCTTTGTCTAATGAATCAAAGCATTTTTTGGAAAGCTTGTGTAGTAATGCCCCTCATGATTAAAAAAAACCTACGGAAATAATACTTAATTAGCTTAAAAGCTTTATTATTCTATGTGCTTAATATTTATTATAAATCAAATATATAAAATATTTTATATAATAAAATCATATTTTTTTATAAATAAAAAATTATTATACAGGGTGTAGCAAAAAAAACCTTAAATTTAAAGCCAAAAATTATGAGCAGAAAATTTGGAAAAATTATTTTCAAAATAAATAAGGTCCCCAAAAGAAAGGCCTTTAACTTAAAAAAATAATGATCTGAAAGTTTGGGAAAATTCATTTCCAAATAAATAAGGTCCCAAAATAATTAGTGACAAATTATAAAATTTATTTCAAAATTAAATTATAATTTAAAAATGAATATATATATATATATATATATATATATATATATATATATATATATATATGTATATTATTCGATATAATTTAAAAAAATAAAAATTTAATTTTGAGTTTTATTTTTTGCCACACCCTGTAAAAATTAAAAATTTATAAAAATTTAAATATGAAAAATTTTAAGCATAACAACCCATTTGAAAGCTCTCTTTGCAACGATACTGTTGTTAGGTCCTCATTGACTCTCTTTAATTGTTTTTTTTTCATTTTCCACTCTCTCTCTCTCTCTCTCTGTCTCCTACTCTCTGTCGACTTCAATGCAAATGAACCTATTTTTTGTTGTCTTGATACAGTAAAAGGTTTACTTAAATGAAAAAATTTAAACATATTTAGGCTATTTATTAAAATGTATAGAAAAAAAAAATATTTTTTAATTAGTTTGGAAATTTTTGTAAAAAAAAAACTTTTAATTTATAAAAAAAATATCTTGTCCTAGTTATTTGTTATGTTAGATCTCGCTTTTTACTATTTAATTTTTATACTATTTTTTTTATTTCTTAATTTTGTGTCTTAACTCTAAATGTTTGCCAAATTATTTTGAAAACGAAAATCTATTCACCATTTTCTGTTATCTCTTTTTGTTTTTACTGCTTAAATAAGAGAAAAAAATTATTCTTATTAGAATTTTTTACTACACTACTTATTAGAACAACACTATTTTAAACACTATCTATGCCACCATTTGTTCTTTTTTTTCGTACACCTTATACACCTATCCACCTACTACTTAAAACCCATTGGCCCCCATTATTTGCCAAAACAAAAACACTATTTTGTTTATTTCGAAAAATCAAATTGTTATTAAGAAATGCTAAATGAAAATAAAAATTGTGTAAAGCTTTGTTTATTTAAAAAAAAAGTTTGATATAAATTAAAAAAAAACTGATTGTAAACCCTTAATACAACCACAAAAAAAAACTTTTTGTATTGAAAATGCAAAGAGCCAAAAAAAAACTATTAATTATTTTATTGTAATTTTTAAATATTGGATTAGCTGTTCTCTTAGTTGTGTTAAAATTGAAATTAAAAAAAAAAAACAAAAATCACAAAAAAAAAAAATCTTTAAAAAATATTTATACTATTTTTTTCTCTAATAATAAGCCTTTTTAAATGTAATATTATTAATAATGAACATCACCTGCCTATTATGTTTGTGCTACATTAATCTCTATATTACAAAAAACAAAACAAAAACTTACTTAATATCACTTTTTGAAATTAAATATTATTATAAATATTTTTTTTTAATTTTACCACCTCTTAATAATTTTAATTTTATTTTTTGTTCGTTTGTTTAGTGTAACCATTATCTTATGTTTAGTTATTTTTTTAATTAAATTGTGTTATTAAATATTACAATTATTATTCACTTTTTTGTTAGATTTTATTTGTACTTACTATTATTATTATTAATTGTAATGTTTTACTTTGTTACAAAAAAAAGAAAAATTGTTTGAAAATATATTCGAAAAAAAAACATACATAGTTTTGTGTAAAAAAAAAACAAGAAACTCAATTGGTATTTATTTATTTTCTTTCATTGTTGGTTTGATTTGATTGTACCCTCACTTTCTCTATCTTTCACTCTTTTAGCTTTGTTTGCTTCATCTTCTTTGTTTGGTAATAACTTTTCGGTTGGAGGTATACGCTATATATTTATGTTTGCTATCACTTTCTCTTAATATATCACTTTATATGTTTTCCACCACACAGAAAATAATTATTTTCGCAAATTCCAAAAATAAAGCTTCTATATATATTTTCTCAATATATAACTCCTATTATGTGCCTTTCTTCAAATTACAATTTTAATAAACAAACTTTTAAAGTTTGTTTTGTTAATTTTTTTTTATTGTTTACTCTTTTTTAAAAGACAATAAAAAAGCTTTATATATTATTTTTTAAAAATATTTTTATTACTATATATTTTGCTTTATTTGTTATTTGAAAAGTCGCTTCTTCTTCAAGAAATTTTTGTTGGTTTTTTTATGTCTATATTTTCATATTTTATTTTCATATTTATTAATTTATTTTTTATAATAAATTTATTTTGCATTTTATTTATATATTATGTATGTGTTTTTTTTATTAAAAAAAATAAAAACTTAGAATTTCATACACAACAAATATGCGTTTTCCTGGTAAGTGTCACCAAAGTATTTCCTAATATTTAAAAAATAATTATAACAACAACTATATATTCAAGCTTTAAATAAATTTATTATTATCGTTGAGAGTCTCTCATCCCAAAATTTAAAATTTAAAAGCTAAAATTATTAAAGTTTTAAATTATTTTATTAAAAATACAAAATAAATGAAAATTTTAGAGATTATTTCTTAATAATACCATTCCATATGGACATAATAATCTGTCAATTTCTTAAAACTGCAAAATCCAGATAAAAAGTATAGGAATAAATTCCATTTGGTCTTAAAATTCTTAAAAGTACATTAGATAAACAGCTCAAGCTATTTAATTATATAAATTGATTTCCTCAATTTTGTCAGTACTCTGTTAAAAATAAATCCGTCAACGTTAAAATTTGTCTGGGTCATTTGATAACATTCCGAATGCCATTACGACACATACTTCTGAAAGGTATTTTTTTTATTCAACCACTTAAAAAATATACTTTCAAATCCATATTCAATTTATTTATGTTAAAACTTCGATTTAAATCTACTAATTTATATAAAGACCATATGATAACCTACACAACTACCACCAAACTATAATTTTCTTCAGATCTATATTCCGTCGATTAGAGGTCAACAGCTCCTCTTCCTTACTCTGGCCTATTTTCTGAATCATGTTTTTTTCCGGAGTAAACAATTACGCCATACGATTCAGATTTGGTTACTTCAAACACAAAAGCCTTGGTGCATTTAACCCCAAATAAATAGTTGGCCAGATCCTTTCCCCGTGTATACATTTTGGTGTTCGGTTTACAATAGAGGCCTCTGGAGCGACTAGAAAACCATACAGAAAAAAGGTTTGGTATATTCCATCAGCTAAATATTATCTTGAAATTTTAATAGGGATCCGCGCAACACTTTTGCCCTCTCGTAACATTAAGCAAATTAAATTAAGGGGACCCCCCCATTCTCGGTGTCAAAATTTTTGTTGATATAATTCGAATCTACACTGATTAAGGAATGTGTCTACAAAATTTCAAGTGAAAATCTCAAGAAGTCTTGAAGATATATCCGATTTATTGTATCAACATTAAGTGACGGCTAAAGGGCTTCTCAAACTTTAAACGCGTTTTACTCTAAACATTTTTTTGTGAATGGCGGGCACGATAACTCAAAAACCAATAATCCAATCGGTTCCAAATTTTGCAGCGTTTCTCTGAGAGTGTATAGCTCTCGTATGAACTAGGATAAAGCCAATCGGTGAAGATCTTCCCTATTATTTAACATGGTTTTTGGTAAAAAATCGGCGATTTTCCAAAAAAAAATTTCAAAGGTCCACCATTTTGTTAATTTTAGAGCGAAGTCAATAATCCTAGTTCATACGAGAGCCAGACATGTCCTCTTTCTAACACAGTTGAAATTTTCGGATTCCGATGTTCCAGTGAGGAGTTATCATGCCCGCCATCGAAAATGTGGACTTTTCTTTGCACCCAAAAAACAACAACAAAACAACAACAACAAATTTTTGTAAATTATTTTTCTTCCTTTTTAAATCTTCAAATATATATGTGCCAAGTTACAAACCTTAACTAGCATTGGTATTCATTTACCAGCCCATTTAAAATCTTAAAAATAAAAAATCGAGAATGGGGGGGGGGGTTCCCTTAAGTAGACACTTGTAATTATCTTAGTATAACTCCCATATCCGAGTACAAAGTACAATATATATATATATATATATATATAGATATATACGCTATCAACTTCTGGATACGCTATCAATCTTCCTTCAGGTATAAATATATACGCCATAGAATACAAATTTTGTAATTTTTTCCCACAAAAGTCTGGATCCATTTGACTCGATAAATATTGACCGATCTTCAGCAAAACAGTCGTACTTATTCCTGTGTAAAAATTCGCATTCTCAGTGAATGTGATATTATGTGATGTTCGGATCATAATTTTGGGCCTGGAATAAAAAGGACAAAAAAATATAAGACAAAAATAAAGTTCTTGGTCCATTTCATCCCCTAAATATTACAAAAACAATGGTGGTCTTCTTTGATCAGAACCCGTCCTTCATTCTAAATTTCGTGACGATCGGGCCATATCTGTGGCCTGTATGGTCTATCGGACCGACGGATATAATAACAGAATGTTAATATCAAAGAGAGTGTGGCGTATACGTTTCGACAATAGTCATACACAATACGGTCGCCCGATAATTAACATAAAAACGTTTGGCGTATACGTCTTGACAATAGTCATACGCAGTATGGTCACACGTTAACCTCATATTACAAAAAATTCAAACTTTTTAACGTCGTATCTTATGTTTTGAAATTAGTTAGAAATTCTGTACTCAATTTCTATAAATTAATTACGGCATATCCGTAATTTGTGATCAGTGTCTTTATAAAAATAAAATTTTAGATATCAGTAAAAGTCATTTGATTGCAGGGTAATTTCATTGTTTGAAATTTACCTTTGTTATAGGGTTTGAGACCCTTAAATGTGAGCGGTATAATTCTACATTAGTCTAACACTTCCTTATTGATCGGCTATGATCATAGTAGGGATTTTGACGTTTAGACAGTGCACCTCTTCAATGAAAGTGATTTCCATTTACAACGTAGACTGAACGGGCATCAAAGAGCCGCTGAGCCAGCTCATAAATTGTTATGGCGCATACATAATGATAATTCCAATACTCAACCATCCATAGAAAGTCTATGGAATTTCAAAATAAGGGGACCTGATAAGTATCAAGTATTCGGACTGTATGGAATATGTGATGACCCTTTACTTCAAAGTCTAAAACAGTAAATTTCCAAAGTATTTAAAAATTTTAAAAATACATTACAGATTTTCCGAATTAGACCGGCAAATAATCTTAATCATGTAAAATATAAAGAAAATTTGAAGAATACAAATAGATTAATAATGGTGTACAAATATCGACAACACTCATACGCAGGAAATTTCATATTGAGCAAACCCTCTAAAAGTAATTTTAAAAATATATTGAAATTAGTACACGAATATTCCAATATACTGTCCGATTTTTCGATTCAGAAGCCTTGAATGAATTAAAAAAAATGTATATCAACAAACCGATTAATATAAAATATATTGAAATATTTGAGTTTCTTACTAATGGCGTATAAGTATCGACAACACTTATACGTAGGAAGGTACACAACATGCGAAATAACTATTATGTGTTTTGATAGATTATTCACGAAATTTAATAAAAAAAATGATTATCTCGAATAATCAGCAACTTTTAATTTTTATAAAACCTTATAGTAAAAAGTCTACCGTTTAACTTGGTAATATTATTTAATGAACCCCGTTTAAAAAATGGTAGTCTTAGAACATTTTTTTTTTTTTTCTCAAGCTCTAAAAAATTAAGAATCCTGAAATCACATTCTGATACTTAAATTACTTGAATTAGGAAACACTTCAATGGTGACCACCTACAAAACGCATATTTTAGTTGCTCAAAAACCCCCAATCTTAAAAAACTTTAAACAACAAATTCTTCACTTGTTTATTAATCGAGATTTAAAAAAAAGGTTACTATATAAAAGAAGCAAAACAAAAGTTTTAATAAAAATAAAATATTTAAATAGTTATAAACAACACACTTTGCATGTTTGTTTAAAAAACGAACTTTTAATATATAAGATAAATTATATTAACTACGTATATATTTATAAATATACACATAAACTAACACATATACACTTATAAAACAAAACAACAACAAAAAAACTACATACACAAAAAACATACAAATACTCACTTTAGAAAAAAAACACATAAAAAATAATAAAAACAGATTTTAAAGGTGAAAAAATTTATTTAACATTTATGAAATTGATAGAAATGAAAACAAAAAAAAATCTATAAAAAAAGGAAAACTAAATAATAAAAAAATAATACTATTGAATATATTCACAACAAATATAATTGATAAATTGTATTTGTAAATGATTTATTGAAATGAAATTAAAAACATATATGGAAATTTAAATGATTAAAAAAAAAATAAAACAAGAACAACAATACTACAACAAAACAAACAAATAACATGTATGCTGAAACCTAATAAACAACAAATTGACTATATATATTTATGATTATATGAATATTATTATTATGATAAATATATTAATATTAGTATTATTACTACATATTTATCTATTACATAAAACAAATTATTAAAGATTTTAAAAAGTAAAAACCAACAAAAATTGCTTTTTTACTTCAAAACTCTACTTCTTTGAGATCTGAATCTTTCAGTTTAGTTCATTTCCTTTCATAACTAATTTTTTTGTGGAATTTACGTTGTTGTTTGTCTTAGAGAAACAGAAAAAAACCAAAACATATTGAAAAATGGCCGCTTTAATTCGTCCTCTTAATTTGTTCGTTCACATCGTACATATCTACTTGTATTTCTATTTCTATTTTGTTTCGTTTTTTTTTTTGTCTTTCTTTCGACTTGAAATTACTTTTGGAGTGCGTGCGTGTAATGTGTAATCATCATCTAGTTGTATGGCTCTCTAACTTTCTCTATATATATTTCTTATTGTCTGTCTATCTTCTTGTAATTTTTTTAGTTTTCATTTTTCTTTTGGTTACTTTACTCAATCACATAAATAAGACGAAAGAAAAACGAATTATTTTCCCCAATGAATCATTAATCCAAACAGAAGACCATGAAGTAATCAGCACACACACACACGTTTAATTCTCACGATTGTAATCAATATAAATATATGTGTGTGTGTATACACACATGTATTTATATATGTTCGTATAACATAGATTGCGCGTAACTGTATGTCCTGCCTTCCTGCCGTAATTGTTATAAATGTTATTATTATGGTTTTTTGTTTTGGTCTTAGAATCCCTTAAAATCGCTATTCTTTTGCGGAAAGATTATTATTTGTTGCTTCAATTAAATATTTGCTAAATATATATTTTTTTAAAATTTTATTTATTACCTTAAATCCCTTGATACTTTTCCCTTTTTACATTCCTTTTTTCTATTATTGGTGGCTTTGATATTATTTGATTAGTTTGCAATAGAAAATTTAAATTAATGCTTCTTTTACAAATTATTTTATGTTATCTTCACATTTTTATGTACAGGGTGCCTCTAAACAAATAATCATATGAGATCAAGTGCGTATGAGTAACGACAACAAGTATACGCAAGGAAGTACCAATTTATTTAAGGAGATAATAGGAGATATTTGTAGAGATTGGCGTTTAATAAAAATATATATAAAATATTATTTACAAGAATGACATCTTATCCTCAAGATAAGGAATTCAGGAGAAAATCAAAACAAATAATAATATGAGGTCAAGTTCGTATGACTAACGACAACAAGTATACGCAAGGAAGTATCAGTTTTTTTTAAAGAGAGATTGTGGAGATCGTTTAAAAAAAATTGAAATAAAATATTATTTACAAGAATGACAGGAATCAAATCCTCAAAACAAGGGAATCATAAGAAAATCAAAAGGATTTACAGAAAATAACACAATTTCTAGTGCGTATGAGTAACAGCACTAATTATACGGGCGGTAGCGCCAATTTATTGAAATAGAAAATGTTGATATTTGTAGAACTTGGTGTTCTAAAAATTTGAAAGAAATATTTTTACTAGACGGACCAGAATCAAATCTCAAAATATGATACTCTAGGAAAAAAATATATACCCTGGGAGAAATCTAAAAGGATTTACAGAATAATAATATGATTTCAAGTGCGTATGAGTAACAGCAACAATTATACGAAGGATAGTACCAATTTATTTAAATAGAAAGTGGTAAAAAATAGTGTTCTACATATTGAAATAAATTATTTTTCACCTGAAGGACTAGAAGCAAATATCAAAAATGGGATACTCTTATTACTCTACTTTTATTTCAAATCAATGAACAATTTAGTTTTATTCAAAAAATATAAATATATTAGTACCTTAAGCTTATAAAAATATTCAGAATCACCGATAGAGAATAGCATACGCTTAAATATTTGTTCTTGTGGTTTAAAATTAGCTACATCATGGGAACATCCAATCTTCTTAAATAATATTTATTGTACTGGCGTATAAGTCATGACAGCAATCATACGCATTGTAGTGTTATAACTAAAAATGCACTGGACTGATTTTTTAAGAACCCCTTTTTCAGAGTCATATTTTCAATCATATTTCTAATAAATTACAATTTGTGTCATATAAGTTATGACAGCAATCATACGTAGTATGGTACGATTTTTATAATAAATATTCCATGACTTCGAGGGCACAATACTTGCTAATCACAGTTGTGTATATTTCTAAAATATCTCTCATAAAAATGATATCAATGCCGGAAGGAAAAAACAATTCCATTTTTTTCTTTTAAAACCACTCTTTTTGTGAGGGTAATATTTTGAGTTTAGTCGTATAGGTTATGACGATAATCATACGTAGCATGGTAGCAGATTTTTAATAAATAATTCCTTAAATAAAATCTCCCATGACTCCGATAACGCTCACAACAGTTGTCTATAATTCTAAAATATATTCCGTAAAAATTAAATCAATGCCGAATGATTAAGAACAAATTCATTTTTCCTTTAAGAGCCACTCTCTTCTGTGAGGGTAATATTTTCAGTTGACTCGTATAAGTTATGACGGCAATCATACGTAGTATGGTACCATATTTATAGTAAATAATACCTTAAATAAGATATCCCATGACTACCCGAGCACACTACTCGTTTACCACAGTTGTCTATATTTCTAAAATATACTTCGTAAAATTATATAAATGCCAGAAATGAAAAGAAAATTGTCATTGTGTTGAAGCTCAATATTGTCTTCTATGTCTTCTTCTTCAGATTGAGACTTTAACTTAATGGTCCACTATTTAAGAAATCTTAGACATTGCATACAAATCTCCAATAGAAACCAATTTAAAAGAATATTTGATTTTAAACATATTGACGTATAAGTCATGACAACAATCATACGCAGTAGTGTACCGCCACTAAAAAAATCATTTGGAGAATTAGGAATTTCGTAGTTATTAAAATACAAATAGTTTGAAAAATGTGGGCATTAAATTTTGTTGTGGTAGGTAATTAGAGTGGGAGTGCTTGAACATATTAAGGTCCACACTTAAATATGAAGGAAACTCATACAGTCTACGCAAAGACCATCCTTTTTGGAATAATATGAGTCATGACGGTAATTTAAGTAGCGGGACACCATATTTAAAAATTATATTTGATATACCCGCAATATAATAACTACAAATCAACCATCACAGGAAGAATTTGAAAGTATTGGCAATATTTCCATACTATGGCGTATGAGTTATGGTAGTATTTATACGCATTATGGTACCACACACGAAAGCAAAAGATTATTGGGAATTAAACCATTCCTGTGAGTCGATACGATAACAAGTCATTGTCCATACTGGAACTCATTAATGCTATTCCGAAAATTTATTTTGTCTATGTAATATATTAACGATTTGAAAACTATTTGTATAGTTAATCGAACCCCTGGAGCATCGTATTGAATATTGATTGAAAACCAGATAATGTTTCAAGCACCCTGTACATAAAAAATATAACAACAACATTTTTTTATTAATTCTATATTTTTATTTAGTTCTTTTTTCAGTTGCAATTTTATTTTCCCCTCAAAATATTGCTTTTTGAATCTCCCCAATTTTGGTTTAGCTTCTCCGACATATTTCCTTATAGCATAATGTCAATATATTTAAAAAAAAACATCTATTAGAAATATAAATACACACACACCGTACATGTCATTTATATATGTATAAAACAGCAACAAAAATCTATATATACATACTTAGTTAATACAACATACTAAATGAATGTATAATAATAAGTAGGCTTGATAATTATTGGCGCACTGGCATAATTGTTATTTTTGGCAAACAAATTTCTATATTATAATAATCTACTCAGCTCACCGAATGAATATATTTTTAATTATGAGTATAAATATTACAATAATTGCAATATCAATTTTTATAAAGCAGTTTATAAAGCTTCAAAGTCAAAATGAAAAATATATATGAATCTAAATATAATTATTAAATTTACAGTAGCATGTTTAGATGCTATAATAGAAAAGCTGCAAAGAATTTTCAAATATGCAATTGTAGAGCCAAATGTAAAAAAATAATGTTAATTATATACCATATTTTTAAAACAGCAGCTATAATAATTATTCATAAGTCAAACATCATATTCGACTTGAAGAGAATCCTATAGAAAACATTCTGTAATGGGTTAGAACCCTGATAAATAATAAATTTAGGTAATTTTGCGAAAATTTTAGACCGATTTGAAGTAATTGAAGTAAGCGCAATGTGTCGTATAAGTATCGACAGCAATCATACGCCACATGAAATATACTCAATTAGGCGTATACATTTTGACAGCAATCATACGTATTATGACAGGAAAAATTAATATACAAAATAACGTCTGTAAATGTTTCTACAGAAATTGAGGTTATACCAGACAAAGATTTGGAGAAATATGTTTTAAAGGTATCCAATCCGAACCTTAAACTGCGTATATATTAGTAATTTTTCTCGGGTTATCCTCATATATGAGAATTTATTTTACATATTATAGGTAATCATGTATGAGTATAAGCGACAATCATTTCGCATTTGGCGTATGAGTATTGATAGCAATTATACGCATAATGGGTCCATATTGTAATACATCAGGTAGACATTTTATACTATAATAAATATTTCAGATACTCTGCTCAAATAAAAATATTAGGTAAGGACAATATCTATAAATATATTGCATTCTTATGAGAACAAGTGTCGTATGAGTATCAACAGCAATTATACGCAGGATAGTACAAAGCTATCATAAATGAGGATTTATTTTACATATATTACTACAGCATTCAATATATTTAAATCACCATATAAATTTGGAGCTCAGCAAACATTTTTTAGGAAATGGAGATGATTAAGAAATATCTGTATTGAAGATTATTAGGTAATCATGTATGAGTATAAGCGACAATCATTTTGCATTTGGCGTATGAGTATTAATAGCAATTATACGCAGGATGGGACCAAATTTTAATACCTCAGACATTTTATACTGTAATAAGTATTCAGATACTCTGTTCTAATAAAAACATTAGGTAAGGAGAATATCTATAAATATATTGCATTCTTATGAGAACAAGTGTCGTATGAGTATCAACAGCAATTATACGCAGAATAGTACTAACCTCTTAAGGAGACATTTGTAGATTTATACCTGTAAATTAGTCAATACTATCAGTAAAGGATGTCAAGTAAATGTCATACAGACAATCGTACAATTCTATTTAGGAAGAGAAATAAAGGTTTTTAGGTTATCAGTGGCGTATGAGTATCGACAACAGTTATACGCCAAATAGGACCAATTTACTGAATAAATAAATACATGGAGGCATTTGTAGATTAGATCTGGCAATTTAATATTATGGATGTTATGAAAAATGTGGGATAAACTTTCATTTGTAAAAATCTATGCTGAAAATTTTGGAACTAGATATCCTAAGCGATAACTTCGTTATATTAATTGTCGTATGAGTATCAACAGCAATTATATACACGATAGTACTAATTAGTACTATTAAGGAGGCAATTGGGAATTTAAACCTGTAAATCAGTCAATACATCCAGTAAAAGTACAATTTCATTTAGGAAGAAAAATAAATGGTTGTAGGGTATCAGTGGAGTATGAGTATCGACAACAGTTATACGCCAAATAGAACCAATTTATTAATAAATGGACATGTGAAGGCATTTATAGATTAGTCCTGGCAATCGTTCGCCAATATTATGGATGTTATGAATAACGTTTTTACCATACATTTCTGAAACTAGAAATCTTATAAATAACCTAATTTTTTCAGGTCTAATTATTTGTAATAATCGAAATCCAAAATAAATATCTTCTTGAAAAGACACTCACAATTTCTTCGCCTATTTACAATACATCCAGTAAAAGTACAATTTCATTTAGGAAGAAAAATAAATGGGGGCCTGGGGCCCCCCCCGAAATGAATTTTTTTCACAGTAAATTTATGTTTGCAACAGCGAATTTTTTCATTTTGTACTACCGGGCCCCCCCCCCGAAATTAAATCCTGTGTACGTTGCTGGTTGTAGGGTATCAGTGGCGTATGAGTATCGACAACAGTTATACGCCAAATAGAACCAATTTATTAATAAATGGATATGTGAAGGCATTTATAGATTAGTCCTGGCAATCGTTCGCCAATATTATGGATGTTATGAATAACGTTTTTACCATACATTTCTGAAACTAGAAATCTTATAAATAACCTATTTTTTCAGGTCTAATTATTTGTAATAATCGAAATCCAAAATAAATATCTTCTTGAAAAGACATTCACAATTTCTTCGCCTATTTACGGACAATATACGGAAGAACTCTCAGAAAGTAAGAAATCTTGATTTCAGTTCTATGTTAACAAGCGAAATTATTGTCATTAAAAAAAAAAATCTGTTCCTAAGAACTACAAATATGCTGTAAAAATCCAATTTAAATTTTGTAATCTAACATTTAAATAGAAAATGTATTCAAAACATTAGAAGACTTTTCTAACTATTATTCATGTGAACACCCATTAAATGAGTCAACTAACTGATACTGCAAAAGTAGGTAGTTGTATTTAATTGGTATTATTAGGAATAAATAATTATTATTACTTATACGCACCAAATGTGAATAAATAATGTTACTCATACGCCACTTGTAACTTCATTTACTCGCAAAGACCAATATTTGGAAAGTTGAGGGTAATTTTCGGTATATGCTAGGAATTAAGTACACTTTATTAAATATTATCTATTACCAAAAAATCGTGAGGTATTTAAAACAGAAAACAAATTATTAATATATATTGACATTATAAGCTTAAAAGAAAATATGTATTGAAATTTCTATGATTTTAGATTCCCTTTTAAAACCCAATTAAAATTTTCGATTATCACTTTATAAAACTCTTAGATATTTGGCAGGACAACGTCCTTATTTTACGATTCTAATTCAAACACTCCAA
Organism: Musca vetustissima; assembly: GCF_032173495.1. Taxonomy (NCBI): domain Eukaryota; kingdom Metazoa; phylum Arthropoda; class Insecta; order Diptera; family Muscidae; genus Musca; species Musca vetustissima. The sequence continues at coordinate 16,132 of NW_026881045.1, read as the reverse complement.
ACAACTTAAAACTATCCCTTTTTATTCTCTCCTTCGTCTAACATATCATTGTTTTTGTATTCGTGAACAAATTACACAGAAATACACAGTGGAACACCTAATTAGATTATGCAGACAAACCAGACAAGCTTTTGGATATCCTTAATGATTCCTTTTCTTGTTATTTTCCATAATTGTCGGTAGTGTTGCATCCATACAGCGGGGAAGTTTGTACTCGTATCTAGTTTGTAATACATTTTTTTACAGCATGTGAAAAGAAATTTTTGGCTGCCAAAGTAGCCAAAAACAATACCACCACCAACAACAACAAGGAGACATATTTGTCAGCTTTCTTACATCTTATCGAGGATTTTTAAAAAAAAACATTTCTGTGTCATTAGCATGTTTACAAACATATATCTATTTAATTAAAAAGTTATAAAGAAAACAAAATACAAATAATGCACCATCAAGGTAAGCTGCACTTAATGGCCGTAGTAAGCAGATGAATGGCAAATCCAAGACTATCATAAAAATAACATTAAAAACATATAATGTCAGCTACATATTTGTTTGTATTGTGAGAGATCTAGAACTCAACTTCACTCTACAACTACTATTCGTCCACCAGCCACCTTCATTGATGAATGTTTTGCTAAATCAATCAATCAAAAACAAACTGTGTGATATTCAATCCGTAAGCTTTTTTCTATCTCTATCGTTATATTTACATATATATTTCAATATAAATTAACTATTTATATATTAACAAAAACTTATTCATTTGGTTGGTTTATTACATATTTTTAAATACTATTAATTATTGCTTTTTATGTTCATTTTTTAGAAAATTATTATTATTTTGCTGCGTTTTTTATTTTTATTATTTTTTTTTATATAAATAATAGTTTTATTTAATATATATAAAATGTTTTTGTTTTAATCTTAAAAAGAAGGAGTAAGCTTATAAAATAAGTTATTCGTGCAACACAATTAAAGAATAACTTATTTATGGAAGGCGGCCAAGGCCAGAATTCGGAAACTATTTTGGATATGAAATAGTCCAGACCTACAATAAAAATGTTTTCTTTGGTGTAGAAGGGAGATCAAAGGACATATTAAAAATTTTGTTCACATACATTTTTCAATTAAGGTACCTATTTTCGCCTACCTCCCTTTTAAAGATAAGGTTCTACTTTGAAGCTTCCACGAGCCACTTTATGTTGGAACCTAAGTTTGGCAATGTCTTTCTGGCCGGCTGGTGCCCATAATAACTCTCAATGGGAATAACCGATTTCAACCAAACTTTGTACATCGTAATATTTCTTTCAATCTTAGTTCTAGTTCGAAGATGGAGTACCTCCTTTTGGTACTTCCCCCACCTAATGATCAAAATTATTCTAAAAATTAATATTTTAATATTAGTTTAGAGGAAAAAGAAATTCATTATTTTTATATGAACTTGAGGACTTTATTTTACATGCATCCGATTTGGGCCAAATATGCACAGCTTTGTTGTATGATTTGTTGCCATTTTAAAGGTAACATCATAATGCCTCTCTCCTAGAAGTCCTGCTCTCTATTTGCCAAAAGAAACTCTAGTAGTGGATTTTTACAATCCTCCCTAGATACCATGCATTAAAACTTCCCAAACAAGCTCCCGAAGTTTCTGGCGTGTTACGGTAGATGTGTGTGGCCTAGCGTTGTCCTGGCTGAACACTACACCTCTCCTGTTGGCTTATTCAGACCGTTCTGGTCAATTGCCATCTTCAAACGGTCCAAAGCAACTCATAATAAATAATCCCCATCGAGTTCCACCAAATGCATAGCAAAACCTTTCTAGCCGTTAGTTTCCGTTAATTCGTGTGGCACCCAAACATCGAGCTTCTTTTTGAATTCAGATTTATGTAAATGGTTTAAGACAGTTTTATGGTCGACTTTTTAGCTCCTGGGCGATGTTACGACTGCTACCATGCCGGTCAATTTCGACAATTTCTCCGATTTTATCGACATTTTCGACGGCCTAATGGATTTCTTTTTCCCCAATCTAATATCATGCCATCAGAGCAAACCAAACTTTGTACTACCAAATATTTAATTCATACTGGGAGAGGGGACTTATCGGTTTATTCATTCTAGTACCTCCCCCACAAAGGTTCAAAATTTTGAAACTTTGTTAATCATATATGAAACAAACGGAATATCCAAATTTCATCAAATATTTTAACATTGTAATATTTTTACCTAGTCTAGATGAAATCCAAAGATGGGACCCACCGGTCCACTTCTTCTAATACCTCCCCCACAATGGGTAAACATTTTGAAAATTTATTAATTTTATAACAGTGGTATGGAATGTCCGATTTGATGTTGGCATATGTACATCGTAATATTTCATTTAAACTTAATTTAATTTAGAAAATTGGACCCATCGGTCCACTCCTTATGGAACCACCCCCAACGGTCAAAATTGTGCAAAATATTAATTTTATAATATCATGCGAACGGACTATCCGATTTAAAACAAACTTTGCACAACCTATTATCTTTACAAAGACTAGTTTAAGTCCGAAGATGAGTTATCTCCCCCACAAATGATCAGCATTAAATTAGAAACCTCGTTGTAAACGATTTTTCAGAAATTTCTCAACATACGTCTTTCTTTTCGAAAATCCTTTATATAAAGGTCCCGATTTGCAATTTCGTATTCTCTGTATTGGCTAAAATCTCCAACCCGCAACATGTATTTTTAAGGACTGACTGTTAAGTTTCCCAAATAAAAAAAACTCCATTCTGATCTTAGTTAATTTATCTGAAGCTTCGAAAGATGATTGTATTTCGATGATCTGGAATGACAATCCGATTTGAAACAAACTTTGCACAACCTATTATTTTTACAAAGCCTAGTTTAAGTCCGAATATGGGGCTCATTGGTCTACTACTTCAGGTATCTCCCGCACAAATGATCAGCATCAAATTAGAAACCTCGTTGAAAACATTTTTTCAGAAATTTTTCAAAAAAAAAAGACTTTCTTTTCGAATATCCTTTATATAAAGGTCCTGATTTGCAATTTCGTATTCTCTGTATTGACTAAAATCTCCAGCCCGCAACATGTATTTTTAAGGACTGACTGTTAAGTTTCCCAAATAAAAAAACCTCCATTCTAAACTTATTTAATTTTTCTGAAGCTTCGAAAGATGATTGCATTTCGATGGTCTGGAATGAAGGTTCCTCAAAATCCTCCAATCTTATTTATTTTTTTTATTATTATGAAGCTTCAAAAGAATTTTTAACTCACGAGGTTGTTATTTTCGTATGTTGTAATCTCCAGCGCGACCTACGATTTGGATTTCGAAGACGTGGTATTTATGTTTTTCAAATTAAAAGAAAATCCTCCATCCTGATCTATTTTAATTTGTTTGAAAATTTATCCTAAAGGATGAAACAATTCCTTGAAAAACACTATCACACATGATCCTTAAATTATATGTCCCGATGGATATATTGTATCTAATTTGGAATTTCCTGACAGAAAGTTTGATTCTTATTGGGCAGAAATCTCCAAAAGGTTATCAAATCAGGCCTTAGTTTCTAAGAAGGTTGGAGCCTTTGGTATATTGGGTACGTTATTAAACCGAATATATTCTAGATTTTTAGTGGGTGTAAAATATTCCTACCAACATGTTATAAATAATAGATAAGACAAAATTTGGACCTGCTCGACCTCATTATTTGTCATGAGACGGCATTCTTTGTAATTTTGTAAGAATGTCTCCTCGACAGCGTATAAATGGTACGTCTAATTTCGATACCGAATATTTCATAGAATTTGACTTTAAAAGAAATAAAAATAATATTTCAGCTTAAAAAAATAAATTTTTGACTTAAATCTATTTTACAGCTTTTATATCCTTACTCCTTCTTTTTTTGTATACCCTAACTTACCCATTATGTTTTTAATTATATTTTCCATGTTTGATATATTTCATATTGTGTTTTTTTATTTATTTTTTTTCAATTACTGTTTGTACATTATTTTTTAAAAAACAATCCCTAAGAACATATATTAACTAAACTTTTTTTATTTTTTCTTTTTTTACCATCTCCAGGTACGCTTCTACTGTAAAGCCAATATATATAAAAAAACAAAAACAAAAAATACTTACCTATATAGAAATACATACTATTTTACTGTTTTAATATTTCCCAAACAAGCTCGTACTAACTACCTCAGAAACAACAAGAATAACATGAAACCCCTAAAAACAATACAAAAGACAATAGAAAAAAGTATACAACACAAAAAAAATTTAAAAACACCTCCTTGCAACACCACAAACACAAAAGAGAATAAAAACATTTTCAAAATGAAAATGTTTTTCCAATATCTTTCCAAATGTTGTAATTGTGTACACGTACTAACCCAATATTGTGTTTTTTGTTTTAGTTACATTATTAGTCTGTTGTATTGCTTTGAAAAAAATCCCAAACAAAAAAAAAAAAAAAACTTTGTGCTAAACAACATCACAAAAGGATGGAAGAAGATGATGATGATGAAAATGGACACATACACACAATATGCTTCTTATTTTATGTTTTAGAATATTTTTGAAGAAAACCAAACAAAACAAAGTAGTTAAGCTTACAACATCAAGAACAACAACAAAAAGACCTAACACAATCCTCCACCAAACACCACCTGTCGCCCACTTTTGAAAATGGTAAAGCGAACGTTACAACCTGGCTTTTTTATTATTGCTTGATATTTGCCTCTAGTAGTGTTTTATAGATGCTCCTCCCAAAGATGACAACAACACATCACCATCCTCTGTGTGCTGTATGCGCTAGTACCAACAACAAAACACTTGTCGTCCTGAATTTTCCCCCAAAAACAACATAATATCACCGTAAACAGTTAAACTTGTATACATCGATACAGATAATACACCTACACATATACTTACACATACATACAAATCCCTACATTTGCACCATTGCACTTTACTAATATTTTCTTTTGTCATACAATATTTGCTTTGATTTTATTTGAATTATTTATTTTTTTAATAACTCGCTTTTCATAATTCCAATTTTTTTTTTTTAAATCGGAAAGCTTCATATTTAAAAATGGCAGTCCTGTCACAGTAGTCTCTAAGCTCAAATTGTTGATTATTTTTAATAATGTCCCAACTCGTCTAAAAACACCATTTAAATACTTGCAGACTTATAATGACATCGGTTGTCACGAACCATAAACCATTCCCTTCGCTCATTGACCGTCATTGACACAATGATACCATAAAAACGGTATTCAAAAAATAATTAAATAAAATTCGAGGAAAATAGAACCGGTTTTCTAAAATTTTGAACCGGATATTCAGATAATAAACCCGGTTCAATAAATTTAGCACGTTTTTTATTAGCTTTCTAATGATATGCATATAAGGTATTGAAACCGGTTTTATTATCTGAATATCCGGTTCAAAATTTTAGAAAACCGGTTCTATTTTCCTCGAAATTTATTTTTTGGCATAATTGGCATATATATGTTCTTAGAAAATAATTCAAACGTATCCAACAGTTCTACATAATTAGAAATGTATACTGAATGTATTGAAATACATATAGGGTTTTAGTGACAAGAAACGGGTAAAATTGGGAATAGACCATTAAAACGTTAAAATATCGATTTCTGGTATTTGAGAACCCCACCTAAAATTGTATGAGCAACTTTTTGTCATAACTGGAGTCCAGTTCAATCATTTAATGACGAAAAGGACACACAAGGAATCGAGTTAGAAGGACGAAATATTCTAAAAAAAAATCCTCTTTCGATTTTACCGCAAAAGTACACACAATAGCTACAAGCTCTCTCTTCGTGTATAATAGGACCGTCAGCAAAAAAAAAAAAATTCTTTATATTCTCAACAAGGTCTTTCATACCAAATAGGAATTTTCTCCCCTCTAGATCATGACCACGATTTTGTCGCAAAGTGATTTACGATATGAATCAATTGAATTGCAATAGATATGAATTGCACAACCTATTATCTTTACAAAGTCTACATAAAGTCCCAAGATGGGACCCACTGGTCCACTACTTCTGGTATGTACCTCACAAATGGTCAAAATTTCGATATCAGGCGAATGGAAGGTCCGATTTGAAGCAAAATTCTGAATAACCTATTATCTTATCAAGCCTAGATCAAGTTCAAAAGTTGGACCCGTTGGTCACCTCCTTCTGATACCTCCCCCACAAAGGGTCAATATTTTGTAAAGTTGTAAATTTAATTTGAAGCAAATGGAATAACCGATTTGATCAACATTTAATCCACAACCTCTTTGATAAAAACCTATACCTTATATAATACAACCATAGGCTGAGGGTAAATATCTATCGGCAACACTGACTGACAATTTTTTGTCGACGAAGCTTAGAGTTTTCAAAGTCTATATAATGGGCCTAATCAGTATCACCTGCGATTGGGATGACTCACATCATAACTACTGAAGCCATTTTTAGTATTTGTATATTGATCAGGTTATCTTCCGATGCATCGACCTTCTCAGGTCCTGAAAAATTAATTTGCATCACGCTATGTCTGTCCGATTGCTATAACAAAATACCTCAACATTTCGGTACTTTGAAGGTTCTAGTCGCATTTTCCACCCAAGAGACTGTATGTTCCTATATAGGCCCATTTCTCAAAATACCCCCTTTACATTGTCGAAATTTTTGATGTTTTACCGCTTTTTTTCCACCATAGTTGCTGTAATTTGGTGCTGTGACCTGTTGAATTTGTTTGTTATAACTTCCATACAATGCCCGATCCATTTTCGATATAATATATTTTTTCAGGCGCTCTTAATTATTTTCGAACATCAAAAGACACATTTAAATTCCAGAGTACTCCTGAATGATGCAATTCCATACTTATGTTTTGCGAAAATTCGGTTCAGCCGGCCTTAAGAATTATTGTTTATACTCAGGACATGGACATGCTAGAAATTCTCTAGTAACCCTAATTTAATTGTCTCGGGAAATAGACAACTTTCTAGCAGACCATATACAAGGACAAAGATCTTTACCGAGTTAACCCGAACTGTTCTAGCGTGACCCACAATCTAGAGACGCTGAAAGTTTCTTCCTAAAATTCGAACAAAATAATTATAGCACTATTCGGGTTAAGGTAATTTGGAATGCACATTTGGTGGCAGATGTAGAAATTTTGACTAATTTTCAGGCGCTCTGAATTATTTTCGAACCTCAAGGGACACATTTAAATTCCAGAGTACTCCAAATGCTGAAATTCCATACTTATATTTTGCGAAAATTCGAGTCACCCAGCCTTATGAATTATTGTTTATGCTGTGGACATGGACACTCTTGAAATTCTGTAGTAACCCTAAATGGGTGAAGGGAATGTAAGGTCCTATAACAAACCCCTTGCGCATTAAAAAACAATGTGTCTTTAGATCGGATAAAAGCCGTCCCTACATACACTCCAAAAATCCTCAAACATAATGAGAAGTATATAAAATCACTATATAAATAAATCCCTATCCTTAACTCGTTAATTTATTACCGTTAATATCAATACAATTAAATAAATAAAACTATTACCCTTCATATGGCACACTAGCAAGTTTCTATTTATTTATTTTACTCACTCAATAATTCTCTACGTCTCTGTATTTGTTTCACTTCCATAAATAGTATTCTATAAACAAATGCAAATATTGCTAAACAGATAAATAAAATCAATACAAAATTCATACATTAAACTTACACGAACACACAACACACTTAGACAAAACTACCACACCTAAGCAAAAAAAAAAAAGTCCTTCAATACGTAAACCAACCAAAAAATGGATTCTCATATAAAAAAAACAAATACAACTATTACTACTACTACTGTTACTGTTATTACTCTTTTGGTCTATTCTTTTATTGTTTATATATTTTTTATCGAAAAAAAATACCGAACATTTTTACAGGCTTGTATGTAGTAAGTATTGTAATGTAAACAACAAAAATGATCATATGTATGTTTTTTTGTAACTGAACTTTTTTAACTAATATTTATAAACAAAACTAAATTATTTATTTTTTATATAAAATATCAAAACGCTTTTTAAGCATAGCGCGCATTACTTTTTTTGTTTTATTTATTTACAAGCTTTTTTTATTATATTCTTAATAATACAGCTTTATTTTTGCAGAGCTTAATACTATATGCCCCCTGCCGGCCTCTAAGCAGCTTCCGATGCAAAGTGATGGCTTTTATCAAAATATACAAATACTAACGCTTATATGAGACCAAATTGTGTATTTCTTGTGTGAAATTTCTTATAAAAAATATTTATAAAATAAATTATTTGAAATATTTTATTTGTAAAATATTCGATTTTATGTTTGTATTTGAAAAGACAAAAATAAATTGAATTTTAATAATTTTTATTATGTTATAAATTAGTAAATTTTGTATATAAACTTATTTTCTTTAATTTTATTTGCCACAAAAAACGCTTTGTTGAGCCTCAATTTATTATTTGCATAATTGCAATGTTTTTCTGTTTGCAGCTTTTTATAATTAAGGTATTTTATTTAAGATATTCAATTATAAATGCACAAAACCATATAAAAAATTACAAAATAATGATTTAAATTGCCTTAAAAATGTTATGACTCTTAAATGGAAAAAATATTCTAAAATGTTGTCATATTTGGAATATATTATGAAAAATATTAATTTTATATCTCCTAAAATTATGCAACAGATTTTGGTGTATTTATTACAGCTTAATAAATCGGTAAACTGAAATCATTTGATTTGTCAACTGGCGTTATGGCAATGTAATTGCAAGATCTGTTACATACTTTTAGGTAAATTATAAAGTAATTAACATAGTTATTAAATTGAGTGAATAATCCAGTCAAATGTAGAGATTTTTCCTCAAATTCAAAATGTTTGAAGGAATAGAATTTGAATATAGAATATTAACAATATATGTTTGATATTTTTATAATTTAGAGTCTAAAAGTATGCAATAAATTTGGGTACAGAAAATAATCCAAAAAATATATTGATCTATATTCATATACATCCCATGAAAAATATAAAAATATCTGTTGCCATAGATGTTGTATGAATGTTACATCAAAATGAGTGCATACTTTTAGGCTACTTATATAACAACATATGTTTTACTATCCTAAAGGGCTCCCATCTTCTTCTTTAATATTTACTTATACCACTAGGATGGTTCTGTTATTGAAAGTGGAAAATGTCGTTGGCAGTTTAGGAATTTTTCTATTTTCAGCTGTTTTCCATACAAACTGGTAGTAATGTGGTATTTCAGGTTCATGGATGTTAAAGAATTTCTTCCGAGAAAATATTCAATATAAGTATATTTTATAGAACCCAATCGATATGACAAGGATTGATTATTTCGTGTTTAACATCTTGGAAGAAATTTTACAGTATTGGTCCATTATTATATCAAACCTATCGGTTTATAATTTCCAACATAACTGCTTGTAATTTTGCATATCGGATTCTCAAAGAAGAAAATATCCTCCTGACAGAAGGTTTAAAATGTCAAAGTCCAAGTTTTGGTATATCCTCCATCGATTTTGGGGATAATATATCTTGCAGATAATTTTCAAATGGAAGAACATTTTTCAGCCACAGTGGCAGTAATTTGGGATTCACAGCATACACCGTACATCCAAGAAAACAGTTTTGTAATAGAAGTCTATGTACTGATCACCGGCTCTTCAGCGGGTTTGTCTTTTTCTAACAATATTTGCCAACCAAAGGGATTGTAATTTTTGTATACCGGCTTCTTAGGGGATAGAAATCCTTTTTACCGCATTTTTGGTTCTTCATGGTGAAAGATATACAAAGTTTGTCCTGAAATGAAGTGAAATCGTAGGGTTTTAGAAGCGGTTCCAATGCCAGATTTTGAGGATCGGGTATATTCGCCTTGTATCTCTCTCGAAACATTCGTGGTTATATTATATAAATAGGGGTCTAATAGATGTTATCACCTCAATGTGTAAAATAATTGCTACTGCAATAAAATTCAAACCAGGACTGCTAGAGAACGCCAAAAATTTCTCATGTCAGTGGTGTGCAATTTGTTTGTTATTGAGAGATACATTTTTGTGCAAAAACCCTTAACAAAGGATAATTTTACTGAGGCAAATTAAGGCTGATACTATTTTCCTAAGCTTTAGAAACACCTTAAGGGACAATTTCTTACTGATTGCATGTTCACAATTTCACTTTGCTCCTAAAAGTATGCACTCAACATTTGAAATCTATTTTTAGACGTTTATTTCAGGATTTTTTATTATCGGACCTCCCGATAAAATGTCTGGAATATGATTGTGCTTTAATTTTCATTTTGACCCTGAAAGTATGCACTCAACACACAAAAAAAATCCAATTGTTCTAAAAAAAACTAAAATCATAGCATTGGTTTTTGTTTGAGAATTTTTTAAAGTGAAAATCTTAAGGTTTTTCATACTGAATTTTCGATTCGCCCCTGAAAGTATGCACTCAACATACGAAATTTATTTAAAATCACTCAATTAATTTGTTGGACAACGAGTCATTAGATACCACCTTAAAACACAAACGAATTGTAAAATTATGCCCCTCTTATTTAAGTCCTGCAGTTCTACACATTCTAATGAAATTAGTCATTATTATGTTGTTAGCCACACCACATTATTCCACCTTGTTTGCAAACAAACAAAAAAACCTCATTACAATAATAATAAAAATTCCTGGCCAACAGGTTGCCCATTTTCCGAGAGCCCACAAAAAACACAACTGAACTTTCTTTCCCTCACCCCACCCATTGAACAATATTTTAAATGCAGTTTTCTCATTTTACTTATAGTAAATTTCGGTTGTGTTTTTTTTATTTATTTTTTTTTTTCATTTGTTTTTCTGTGTGGTCGACATTTTTTGGCCAGGCAATGACAAAAGTTTTTCGCTTAGTTTCGTTACGCTTTTGTGTTGGGCTGGTTTATCTCTTCTGTGATATCATTCGCCCGCCCGCCTTTAAAACAAGTTAATAAATGTAAATTAACGCCTTTTATTTTCAACTTTTTCAGTTCAGTTGTGAACATGGGGTTATGGGAGTAGTTTTTTGTTTTGCCATTTTGGAGTTTTGTGGAAAAGCATCTGCTATTACATGTTAGCCGTAATCCCAAAGTGCCTCACTACTGCCAGCGTCCGTACCACATACATTTAAAACGTTCCAAAAAAGACATTAGTCCTGAATTTTTGTCGGGGTTTTTATTTTCTCTTTTAGAGTTTTTTTTCTTCATCTTTGTTTTTATCCCTGGTTTTTGTGGGAGTACATAGAATTGTAATTTGTTTTTAGACAATGTGGCGGCATCGGCTGCCCACTCAATGAAATGAATATTTTCAGTTGTTTTTTGTAGTTTTTTTTTTTTTTTTTTGCGGGGTACTAAAAATGCCATAGAAAATATCTAAAATAGTAGACAAACAAACATACTTACTTTTATATATGTATGGGATGGCAGACAACAGAGTCATGATCTTTTGGCTGTTATCATCATCACCATCCTTCCAAAGGCCGGAGCGAAAAAAAGCTAAAACAAATGAAGAAACCCAAAACTGAATTTAATTGCCTTAGTGCCAGAGACTATATCTCAGTCACGTAGTAGCCAGGATTTTGGGGAAATGTTAAATTTTTAAAATTTCGAGATTTAATTAGGTTCTTTTATTCAATAATTACATTTCAGGACTGAATGTTGAGAAAGTCAGTCATAATTATCTAAGTATTTTTTTAATAAGAAATAGGTTTTAATGACTTATGTCATGAGGCCTTATGTGTTCGCTATTCCAATGACAAGAGCTACAAAGAGTAAAAAAAAATAATGCTTGTAGGTCTAACTCCACCCATTTTTGAATTTTGATACATTTTCGATATTTGTGCCAAAATAATTCACGTTTCAGACATTGTTCAGGAGATTTTGAACTCAGCCCACACTGGCTAAGTTCTGATCTAATGACAAAAAAAAAAAAAAAACTGTCGAAGGTTCTCATCCCATTTTATTTCAATTGGAGAGGTGTATGCATATTCAGCTCTTGCCAAAGGGTCATACGATTATTGATGGGTATTTCATGCAGGTTTATTTTTTCTTTGAAAGAATTTTTTATACACTTTATCATGAGGAGAACATTCCAAATACCTAAAATCGATCAGAATTTTTATATAGATTCTTTGGAGCCTGGAGAAAATAAAATATCAAACTACAGACACTCAGGTTGGAAAATTTCTGAGATAAATCCAACTATGTAAACTGAATTTTTAGTCTAGAGTCTGAATTACCCTCATTTGTAATTTCTGATAAGAATTCTGGACATTCAATGAAAATCCAACATATTTGGAGCCTGGAGAAAATAAAATATTAAACTACAGACACTCAGGTTAGAAAATTGCTAAGATAAATTCAACTATGTAAGCTGAATTTATAGTCTAGAGTCTGAATTACCCTCATTTGTTATTTCTGATAAGAATTCTGGACATTCAATGAAAATCCAACATATTTGGAGCCTGGAGAAAATAAAATATCAAACTACAGACACTCAGGTTGGAAAATTGCTGAGATAAATTCAACTATGTAAGCTGAATTTATAGTCTAGAGTCTGAATTACCTTCATTTGTAATTTCTGATGAGAATTCTGGACATTCAATGAAAACCCAACATATCTATTTAGAGCCATTTCGGTTGAAAACACCTCAAATCTTTAAAAGATCGAAAATTGTATATACATGTTTTATAGCTTTAGGGTCTTACTTTTCCATTTTCAAAATGTACGATTTGTTATGCGTAAATAAATAACAATGTTTTAAAACTACACCCTGTCAGCTGTTTTACATAAAACATGTATATTTGATGCATACTTTTAGGATGATTGTTTATACCTCCAGCCTTCTAACTAATGAGGGTATATAAACATTGCTACGTCAAAAATATGCCTCAGTGAAATCCTTTTTTGTGCCAAATTTGATTGAAACTATTTAGAGTCGATATAAAAATGTCAGTCCGTTCGTCTTCTAGATCGGAATATTTCGTCCAAACATATATCCACTTCTAGAGGAGAGAATATCGGTCCACTCCTTGAACATAATTTTCTAATTTCATATATCCGAATTAACCAACCTTTGCACATCGTAATATTTTTACCAAGCCAAGATCACGGGTTCACACCTTCAGGTATCTCACCCATTGGCAGCTGTTTTACATAAATTATATATGTTTACTGCATACTTTTAGGATGATTGTGTATTCTTTCAGCCTTATAACTAATGAGGGTATATACCGTTTGCTACGGCAAAAATGTGACTCAGGGAAATACTTCTTTGAACCTAATTCGTTTCAGATAATTAAGAGTCGATTCACAAATGTCAGTCTGTTCCTCTGATGGTGGCTGACATGCACTATAACTCTCGAAGGGACTAGCCGATGTAATTCAAGCCCTGTAGATCGCAATATTTATTCCAAACATATATCCACTTCTATCGGTGCACACTTGAACATAATTTGATAATATCATGTATCCGATTTAACTGACCTTTGCACATCATAATATTTTTACCAAGCCGAGATTATGTCCGAAGATGGGAGCCATCGGTCCACACCTTCTGGTACCTCACCCACAAATTGTGTTGAAAATTAATTTTAGAAAAACATGCGAACAAGAGCATCCGATTTAAACAATTTTAAGAAAAAAATTGCTCATCCTCGGCCTTAGACAGTAATTCCGTAGACCTCCGCCAACCATAGGCCGTAGACCTCCGCCAACCATAGGGTAATATCTTTCGGTAACAACGTCTGACATTTTTTTCTTGTTTTAATTCAAGGGAATCCAGGGCCAGGCCATAAATTCCGTATAATATACAAAAGTTTCGAACATCTACACACTGTGTAATAACTTACAACTTATTTTTTATTAATGGATCAAATATTAATTTGAACTTTTTGTAATACATAAAAAATAATAATAATTATTTTTTTTATGTGGTTTTGCGCAATTTAAATAAAAATATATGTTTATTTTTATTAATTTAAATTATAATTCAAAATGTTATTATATATCCATATTTAAATTTGTTATTTTTATTCAATTACTGAATTAAATTTATTTACAAATATTTACCAAACAAAAAAATACTTCTTAATTTTTCAATACTATATATTTTTCTATTCTATTTTCTTTCTTTTTTTCTTACATGCTTACTTGTCAATCATTAAATAAAAAATTTTATAATAACCAAAAATCAAAACTGGAATTTGTGCCACAAAAAAATTAAACACTATGACACCCACCATACACAATATGAACGAATGCATGCCACCCAAAATCAAATCAAATAAATAAAACAAAAAATATCAAAAAATATATATAAATCAATAATGAAATCTAATATCAAATTGCATGTTTCCAAAACGAATACAACACACATAACTAATAATCTTTCTGTTTTCAAATTTCTGTGTATAAAATATATAAATTTCTATAATTTTTATTATGATATGATATAGCTTCTAAGAAAATACCCATAAATGCTTCGTATGTTATATATACCGATGAAAGTGGTCAGGTATTTGTGAAATGAAGCTTTGTGCTTTTTCTAATTATTTTTTTTTTAATTTTAAATATTTCAACACAATTTTGCAAATGCAAGCCGCCAACAATTTCAGCTTGAAAATATTTCAATTTTATTTTATTAGTGTTTTTTTATTTTTTTTTTCTTTTGTTATTTTATGTCCATGCCTTCTTTAAACAACAACAACTTAAATAAATTCCCAATTGTTTCTTGTTTTTTGTTTATTTTCATTTATTTATTATTTTCCTTCCCTTCTTTATTCATTTTGCTTTTATTTCACTTTAAATCAAAATTCCCTTTCATTTCATTAAGGGCAAAAAAATAAATAATACCAAAATCCAAAAAACACATTTCCTAAAGAAATCAGCAAGTTTTGTATTCAACAAAAAAAAAAACGATATAAAAAATTAAACATATTTTTTTAAATTATTTTAAATTAGTTTTTAAGTCTTTCCAAAATACGTATATGTTAAGCATTATATATAAGTTAATATTTTTTATAAAACAAAACACCAACAAATCTCTCCGTTCTACTGATTTATCTACAAAGAAAAAAATTGTGTTTCAACGTTTCGACATACGACACCATCTCCGTTCCGGCAGTATAAAAGAAACCAACAAGAACAGTAGAAACATCTTCGTACCACCAGTAGCAGCCACCCTATAACACACCATATGGTAGATAAATTGTTATTATATTCCAAGAATACACAGAGACACCATAAATTTCCTGGATTCCTATGGCAGTGTTTCGCAGTTTTTTTTTTCTTGCCGAGCAGCAACAGAAAGCACGTACCATTGCACCACCTACACATACAATTTCTTTACTGTGTACAGGGTGAAGCGTATGTATGAAGTTTAAGTAATTAAAATTAAGTGAAATCTAAAATTGGGGATGCGATTTTATTCTGTGATCCGTTATATGAACAAATTAAGGTTGTGGTTTAAAATTTGAAGTAAAAATCTCAACAGCTCTTGAAGATATAACACGTTTCAGCATTGTCTATGCATAACGTTACCTCCTCATTTATGGAATATTCTAGGTTTTAGTCACATTTGCCAACCGAAGAGGCTGTAATTTGCCATTGGAGCTAAAAAGAAAACTAAAACATTTGAAGAACTTCTTCAATATAGCTCATATTTTGACAAAGTCTCCATATAAATGTCCGTCTCAATTTAATCTACTTTGATGCTCTTTAATCCAAAATAACTGTAATTTTGTGTATTTAGTGTGTAAAAAACTTCATTGCAGAACAATTTCAATTCGGGTTAATTTTTTTCATTGCACTTGCTAATAGAAAAGTCGCAATTTTATTGTCCGTATATTTGAAGGTCCTAGCCTACCAACAAAACTGATATGTAATATTTAGGGGCATAAAAATCCTTTCCCATGTTTTCACATATCTCCAAATATTAGTTATTTTAATGAGGTTGACAAATTTCTATCCAACCTATTTTAAGTATTTATAATGCGCAAGAAAATTATTG
>NW_026881044.1:0-32753 GCF_032173495.1 Musca vetustissima | reverse complement strand
CTATTAATTCCTCGTTGAAGTGACTTAAGTCCTGAACTACTTTCCTGATCCAGCACAGGAAGACCAAACAAAGTTTTCAAATGGCTATGGACAATAAGCCGTGGATTATCATACGTGGAATTCAATGCATTCCACGCTGGTTCAAAACTCCGATGAGTCAAAGGAAATTTCGAGACGATTTCTCGAGCCTCACCACTAGTTTTACTCACCAGATGACATAAACGCTCAATATCTGTCAATCGGGAGTTATTAATATATACCGCACTAAACAAATCTCTGAAAGTGGGCCAATGAAGTATATTTCCACTGAAAATATCAATATTGCAAGGAGGAATCGCAAGATTGTGAAAGTTATCTACATTAGGAGAATCAACAACAAAGCTTTGACCTATTCTAGTATTCCCAATATTCAATATTTCGGAACTAGATGTCTGTGTTCCAGCATCACAAGAAGTGTGGGACGACGAGCTCATGTTATGAAAGGAGGCATCAACTGACGGCTTTCCCGGAAGAATATTATCGGGATGCTCCGTTACTGAAACAACTGAATTGCTAGGGGAATTCAGGGTCGATCTATTAGAACTTCTAATCTTAGATAACAATCTATTTATAGTGGATATGCAAACCCTGTATTCTTTAGATGAAACCTCATACTTGCTATATAATAAATCAAGATTTTCAGGACTATCAATATGTGAGAGACAATTATTAAAAGTTTCCTCAACCGATTTCCACAATTTTTTAATTTCATCACTTCTAACCTCAAGATCATAAATATCTAATTCGTCTTCCTTCAATGCACCGAAGTGTGCAGCGAATCTCACCATAGAGTTGGAAGCACGAATGAATAAGTCCAAAGGAGTGAAAGCCATTATTTAAATCTAACCAAAATATTAAACAATTACAAGTTCAAGGCAAATCAGTGGAACATACAAGAAATGTTAAATTCAAATAAAATTAACACAAACAGAATAAAAACTTGCAAAATTTCAAATAAAAATTCAAAAATTATTCCAGAGGGAACGAAATGTCCCAAAAATTTAATATTTGGAAAATAATCTGCGAATCAGATTATATTTATATAACTTTCAATAAACTTTAGCCAGAATTGCTTAAAAAGACGACAAATCAAATATGAGATATTTAAATACCAAATAACATGTACCAAATCCAAAACGAAAATAAACTACCAATTGTAGCTTTTACCAAAATAACAAAAACAAAAAAGTAATTAGGTTCACCAAGAAACTAATATGTAAAATATACACCCTACACAATACAAAAGTCCAAACGACCAATTGTAGGGCACAAAATATTCACAATATTAAATAAAAATTAAAAACAACAGATGCTTTTAGTTTGCAACGAAATGCAGAATAAATATTTAAAATCCAAAATATTAAATATAAGCAACAATATGCTAGATATTCACCTTACACTATACAAAAGTCCAATTGACCGATTGTAGGGTGCACTGGATTTTAAAATGTCCAAAAATATTTAAGTATTATTCCCTGACACAAATATTATATTTACCATAAAATATAATATTATGTGTCACTGTCCTAATATACCAGCCGGGGACTGTGTAATAATACAGTGGCCGGAGACCGTGCAATAAAACGGACACAACAGAAAAGGGAATTAGTGTAAGCAGTATGTATGCTTACATGCGTGTGTGTATTTATTCATGCAAGTGACTGGCTGACCAACTAGCCAGAACAACAAAGCGACGATGCTGGAATATGTAACAATACGTACGTGTGTAAATCAACAATTAGGCAGCCACGAATATGCTGTAAACGTACGTATGTCACAGGAATATTTATGAATATATTTTTGTATATTATCGATGCCTTCAATATGACAAATAATAACAACAATCAAAACAGGAATATTGAGGGATGTTGTTCGCGAATTTAACAACAACAAATTACCGATATGTAAACAATATTGGCTCTACGAATTTAGAGAAAATATGAAAGCAAAAATTCTAATTTTGTTTACAATGTTCCCTTATGACTGTCCGCGAATGGACTTTGACCGATCGCCAACAAAAGGAGGGAATCCGTGACGCGTTGTAACGACGGCCACACAAACAAACGAAACACTATTGTTTTTATTGTAATTGCTCACTTGCACTATACGTACCAATAATTATTTTATTAATGCTGTGGACTGTAAAAGCAGCAACCCAATGGTCTTATCCAAAAGAAGCCAATCCGTATCGCGGCTCGAAGTGACCAAATGTTAAGTCCGCACTATAGGGACTTGGGTGGTTGGCAGGTACAGTGCAATAGATGCTCCCAATAGAGTCAGTACGCCCAATGCGTACTCGTGAGCAAAAAAGAAATAGAAATAAAACACAATATGTTTATGAATAAAAGGTTCGACCAATGCCGATATTTATTAGTTGGTAACGATATTACCTTTAATGTACAACAATATGTACGATGGCTTACTATTTAAGCGCGATCACAACAATATGTGCGTGGCCAGTCGGTAACAACGAGAGTTCTCAAGTAATAATAATAATGTTTGTTTACACAAAGATGCCTAAAGGTGGCGCAAAAGCAAAATGTCAACAAATGTCCGTTGAAATCTGTCAGTCTCATACTATTACAAGGATGTAATAATGAGGAGTAGACAGATTTGAACGGTTTCGACCTTTCAAATTAAAGGCTAACTATTAAACCATTTTAACTAGCAATTCTCGCTTAAACACTATCTACGACATTATCTACTTAACTTAATGTGTTCTGACATCTCACGGCAATTAAACAATTTGAATTATGTTGGCCATAACATTTTTCTGTACATCGTGGAAATCGAAAGATATATAGGTACTTTGGTACACCATTTACATTAAATCGGACGAAAATATATATGGGAGCTATATCTAAATCTTAATTTTTTTCCAATTTCAATAGGGTTCGCCCTTGGATCAAATATACGAGCTTTGCAAATTTCATCCAATACGGATCATAAATGCGACCTGTACTTTGTTTGCAATTTAATATGGACAGACAGACGGACGGACGGATTCTATACCCAATTCAGTACTTTTTGCCAAATTTCGTTCAAATCGGAAGATATATAGGAAGTTTGGTACACCATTTACATTAAATCGGACGAAAATATAGATGGTAGCCATATCTACATCTTAAAATATACGAGCTGTGCCAAATTTCATCCAAAACGGATCATAAATGCGACCTGTACTTTGTTTGCAATTTAATATGGATGGACGGACATGCATAAATCAACTTAAAAAACAATTCTATGCATATTCTCAAAAGTAACCATGTGTCTATCTCGTTTCCTTTTGCCTGTTAAAAACATATGCACAAAGACATAATGTCCTGTTCCACAGTGTGGTGAAGGGTATACAAATATTTTGTAAATGTATTTAGTTTAGCGACGTACATTGTGCTTGATACTATATTGTATAGCGCAATCCCTTTCATACTAAGGGACCCCCCCCCCCCCCCCCCCCCCCCCCCCCCCCCCCATTCTCGCTTTTAATTTTTCAAGATATTCAAAGGGCTGGTAAATCAATACCAATGCTTGTTAAGGTATGTAACTTTGCATATATATATTTGAAGATGTAAAAGAGAAGAAAAATAATTTACAAAAAAATTTTGTTATTGTTTTGTTGTTGTTTTTTGTAATTAAAAAAAGTCCTTATTTTTGATGGCGGGCATGATAGCTCCTCACTGGAAGATCGGAATCCGAAAATTCGAACGGTGTTAGAAAGAGTACATGTCTGGCTCTCGTATGAACTAGGATTATTGACTTTAGGAAAATCGACGATTTTTGACCAAATCTTAAGTTAAAAAATATTGGCTTTATCCTAGTTCATACGATAGCTTTACACTCATAGAGAAACGTGTAAAAATTTCGATTGGGTTATTAGTTTTTGAGTTATCGTGCTCGCCATTCGTTTAGAGAAAAACGCGTTTAAAGTTTGAGAAGCCCTTCAGCCGTCACTTGATACTGACAGAATAAATCGGCTATATCTTCAAGAATTCTTGAGATTTTCACTTGAAATTTTGTAGGGACATTCTTGAATTAGTGTAGATTCGAATTAAGTCAAAAATTTTTTTGATCCCCAGAATGGGTGGGGTCCCCTTAAAGCGAAATGAAACCAGTAAAGTCGGATAACAATTAACACGTCGAAGGAATGTTGACACGAAATTGGTCTGTACTTTGTTGACAAGAATACATGGAAAGACGAACATACATAAGTCGACTCAGGAAGTGATTCTATGCATATTCTTAAAAGGATTCCTCGATTCATTTTGCCTGTTACAAAAATATGCACAAAGCATAATACCATGTACAGGAGTGTGGTAAAGGGTATACACATTTTTGAGAGTACAGTAAACTCAAATGAGGACTTTTTATGGAACATTTTGATATTCTGACTCTTTCCTTTTGTGTCGTTTTTAGCCCTTAATTTATTGAAACGGACTCTAATTATCAAAAGACGCGATTTTTCATCCTCGAAATATTCTTCAAAAATGTTGCTCATAAGATTTTAGATGAGAATTCGATATTTTATTCCTAAACAATAAAATTATTAGCTAAAATTAGTATTGGAATTTGTATTATTAGAACAGAAATATATATTTTGACCCTCGTTTGTATCTAAAATTACCCCCTTGGCATTATAACAACCACACAATTAGTGTGATTAAAGTTTAACTACCCAAATCCTTCTTATATGTATTATGTATTTTTGGAACTTTCAACGACCGAACATTTTATCCATCAAATAAATCGATAAAATGTGTCAACAGGAGTAGGGCAGACTGGGGTTCCTTCGGCATTGGGGCACATTCGGCAATGTCGTTTTCGATTTGAACTAGCTTTGGTCCATTAGTAATTAATTTTTAAATAAATAACTGCCACAAAGTTTGAAATATCTAGCTAATAGGTTATTTACTGCACGGGTTTTTATATTTTTAATATTTCCATTTCTAGAATTTCTCATTCCTAGAAATTTGAAAAAACTTTACATAGTTTCAAATTTGAATGGTTCGAAATTACATATATAAGTCCAAACGTGCTTCTATTGGCGAAAATGTGATGGCGTGTGTGACCTTGAGACGTCAACGTCCGCCACTAGAAAATATAGTCTTAAAATTCAAACATTGAGTTGCGAAATACTCTATGCCAAATTTCGTGCAAATCGAGAGATATATATGGACTTTGGTACACCATTTACATAAAATCGGACTAAACTATATATGGGAGCTATATCTAAATCTGAACCGATTTTCACAAATTTCAATAGGGTTCGTCCTTGGGCCAAATAACAAAAATACATGGATGGATGGACGGACGGACGGACAGACGGACATGCGTAAATCGACTCAGAAAGTGATTCTATGCATATTCTCAAAAGGAACCATTGGTCTATCTGGATTATTTTTGCCTGTTACAAACATATGCACAAAGACATAATACCCTGTACCACAGTGTGCTGAAGTGTATAAAAAAAGAATAGTAAATTCTCAACAAAAAGAACTTTGTTAAATAAATTCTATTCATTGGAACAAAAAAGAGAATACAAGTCGTTGGTGTAGATGGCATACATATTGGCGGTTCACAGCAATAGCCTAGAAGTCATATGATAATAAAATATTTAATGGTGAAAACAAACCAAATAAATAATGATTTGTTAGCAACCGATCTGCCTGGAATAAATAAAAGCAAATCCCCTCAAGCAATCTACTTGAAATTATAGGTCATTGTCAAAATTTGTATCCCAGAAAATAGTAAAAATCAAACAATTGTCGTAGTTGTTATTTTGAGATATTTTGGGCGAAAATTGGTAGCGTATCAATCTTTTAAGCCTTCATTTGTTAATTATTGAACATTTTCGAAATATTTTATTTATTTTTTTTTCAATTGGATTGACATTGTATTGAAAATATTTCAGAATACAAAAAAATAATTGAGAAGTATATCATACACGCGAGTATTGTATGTACACGTTTTCTATAGAATTCAAGTAAGTTTTGGGACAAATGCAAAGATGGAATATCAGAAGCCATTCTGAACTTAGTTCGCGTCCATTCACAGAATTCTGTGATGCCCTAGATGATTTTGGTTGAAAGCAATAATAATAATAGTTCCATGTTGTTCCTTAAAGTACCTAAAGTGTTGCTATGCCATTGGTAATATGAATCACAGAGAAAACTAATATAAGAATACATTTTGAATTAAAGTTATTATCTTCCTTATTTTTTCATTGCAAAATTCGACTATTAAACTGGAATGAGAGCAACTAACTATAAACCAGGAATATAAAAATGCATAACGGTCTACCAAATGATTTTTTTCGGTTTTAAAGTGAAATAAATGAAAAGCACACATATGTTAGACATCAAATGCCCAAATTGCTGAATATTACATGATATGATTTTAATCAAATTTTTTCATAAATATGTTTATAAGACTTTCTGATAACGGTAGCCTAATATCAAGTAAGGTTTTATAGGATGTCCTCAGTATATCGGTAGTTGACATGTTTGTAATTTTATTGTCACACCTTCAAAACGAAAGAGCTCGAAATATATAAATCTATGGTATAGAAAATGGGATATATTGGTAAACTAGCAATATAAAAAATTTATAATAGGCATAACACTTAATGAGAAGGATATACCAAAGCCTCCGTCAAATACATAACATAGAGTCCCACGATGATGCCAATTTGCTTTAAAAATATATGTTTTACATGTGATTCGCCGATTTATAAAATGAGGACATCTAATAACAAGTAAATACGTCTCTAAGTTGGAACGAACCAAACTTTTATATAAGTAGTCGTTCGGGACGGGGGTACCACTTTTTGGTAGAAAGATTTGCTACCATATGAGAATTCAAAATAATAAATGATAGCCGAATTACCCAAACACCCCAAAATGCAGAATAATAGGAAGTACCATTATATGGGGGCTATTGTAAAAAATGGGTCGATATCGCCATTTTTTGTAGGGAGATTTGCTACACAATGGAAACTGAAAGTACCAAATTACAGACAATTCGGTTGAAAAACGTGACCTACAACCCCAAATGCCGAATATTGGGGGCACCTTTATATGTGGGATTACCCTTAAACTTGGGTAAATATTAATGTTTTTAGTAAGTTCGCTATATATCGAAATCCAAAATGCCAAATTGCAGACAATTCGGTTGGCCAACATCCCCGATATATCGCATTTTCATTATCAAACAATCAATCAAATCTATCTTAAATATTGCGGTCACTATCGTAATTTCGACATAGAATTTTATTCTGATCAATAATATATACAAATACTTTCTGGGGTCTCAAGGTTGCAAAGGGAATGGCAAATTTAATATACACTTCACCATATGGTGAAAGGTATAAAAAGCTTACTTAACATTGTGCTACCGTCATGTGGAAGTCGTATAAAATATTGGGAAAAAATTAATTAAATACGACAATTCCGGCTCTTGATGTCGAACTTATATATCTTTATTCAAATTTATTTTCCATGAATTCATTTATTACAAAAAGTATATCCCCTGAAATTTTAGAAGGGAAAACAACGTTTGCCCGTTCGACAATTGCACCGCTAATAACTCAAGAACAAAAATTGTAAAATATCCTCGCACCTTTTTTAATTGTAAAAGAATTTATTTTCTTTAGCAACAACACTCGGTCATAAACATCAAATAGTAGATACTTAGTTCTGTAATGTTACTTTATGTGAATGAAATGGTATTATAAACGATGTGTTTTGAACTTTATACTGCAAACAATTGCATTGAAATATGTGCTATAACATCCGATGTAACGATCAAGATCGGTATATGGGAAGAAATATAAAAAGTTTATCTATACCAACAATTTTCATAGATATTTCTTACCCAGAAAGTTTGTTTATACAAGTATGAATAGAAATTCAAAAACAAGTCTGGAATACCGAAGATTATTCCTTAAAAAATATTGTTATGGCAAGACAACGTTTGCCGGGCCCACTAGTATGTATATAAAATATACATATTAAATATTTTATAGCGATTTATACATCTTATTTGGGACAAAATAAAAAAATATATATAGTTTTATATCAGCTGAATCAAATTACTCACACAAAATCTTAATCGTGAATCCACATTAACTTTGTTATTCTGTGTACATCAACTCGAAATATTCACCAGAAAATCATTCACTACATAGCTCTCACATAAAAGTCTCGATTCATTTTAGGGAATGGAACCATGAGATAGGTATCTCATGGTTGTACAAAAGAAATTAAAAACTCCAAATGAAATTGCCCACAACCTATACAATGGGTATCTATGCTATATTTTCCAAAATATATTAATGCACTCGCACACACACTCACCAAACCACATATCCTGCTAATGATACTTATGATGGAATCTTATTGTAATTTATGGTTGGTGACATGATATCAGAATGAGTGGAATTTCGACATGGAGGTCGTGTGAGAATTTTACTGACTTGAATTTACCTCGAATATAGGTGGGAATCTTACTGGTCCAAGCGCCAAGGTGAAAAATACGACATGGATTGAGGATATTTAATATTGCAAACACGGTATATAATTTCACGTTTTGATACTACTTCCAACCGAGGTGCTTTCATTTAGAATTCATTTTTTCTGGCAAAAAAAAAAAAAAAAAAAAAAAATGTTGACATAGGTCAAAGTTTCGAAGTAGCCTTCAAAAATGGTACTGGACCTTTTTCGTCAGTTTGAAAGTTTAGTGCATATCTTGGAGGTTAAAAAAATCTTTGCAAAAAAAAAAAAATTCAAATAGCGCCAATATAAAGTCCCAATTTTCGTATTTTGATAGTTGTAGTCGCATTTCCCAATCGAAGTTTCTTTGAGTGCGAGATACATTACCCTCATATTAAGGTTCCACGCGGTTTTTAGAATTTTTAAATGTTAGACTGATTTCCATACCGGTTTTACTAGTGTATTTAAAAAAACTTTTTACCTTGACGTTTTCAAAATGGCCTTACTAGGGATACGAAGTCGGTTGTAAAAGTCGAAATTAAATTTTTCGATCTTTCGACTTTGTCAAACCAGTTCAATATCAGTATTCGACTTTTAACGACTAATGCAAAATCGACTAAACTTCAATTATACCCTTCACCACACACACAGGGTATTATGTCTTTGTGCATATGTTTGTAACAGGCAAAAGTAATCGAGATTGACCCATGGTTCCTTTTGAGAATATGCATAGAATAACTTTCTGAGTCGATTTATGCATGTCCGTCCGTCCGTCTGTCCGACCGTCCGTCTGTATATGTTAAATTGTAAACAAAGTACAGGTCGCATTTATTATCCGATTTGTATGAAATTTGGCACATGTCACTTAATTGGCGCAAGGACGAGTCCTATTGAAATTGGAGAAAATCGGCTCAGATTTAGATATAGCTCGGACGAAAATATATATGGGAGCGATTTTCAGGAAATTTGACACACATCATTCCAGACCTAATTCATTACGATGTGCCAAATTTCATACAAATCGAAAGATATATAGGGTCTTTTGTACATCATTTACCTTAAATCGGACGAAAATATCTATGGGAGCTATATCTAAATCTGAACCGATTTTTCCCAATTTCACAAGGGTTCGTCCTTGGACCAAATAAGTGACCTATGCCAAATTTCATCCAATTCGGATTATAAATGCGACCTGTATATTGTTTACAATTTAACATCGACAGACAGACGGACGGACGGACATGCATAAATCGACTCAGAAAGTGATTCTATGCATATTCTCAAAAGGAACCATGTGACTATCTCGTTTCCTTTTGCCTGTTACAAACATATGCACAAAGACATAATACCCTGTACCATCACCACGGGTATAAAAAGGGGGGGTTAAATTAACCTTGGGGTACACCACTGTATATATTAAGTTTCTTTAAAGTCTTGCCATTTAATAAAACATACTGGTAACGCCCAAACAAGTAGGAAGAACTTAAATAAAAAGCTGTATTATTAAAAGCATAATTAGTTATTGAAATAAATAAAAAAATATTGTCATTATAGCCTGCTATAACTTACTATTAATGTTTTCCTTTTAACGGCCGAACACTTTACCCATCAATAAATCGCTATAATGTGCCAACATGAGTAATGATTAAATGACGGTCATTGTTCTGAAACAAAACCAAAATCCATCCCATAGAAAACAAGAATGGTAAATTCTCACAGAAAACTTTGTTAGATAAATTATTGTCATTTGAACGAAAACGGATACTACAAAACATTAGCATTGATGGCATACGTATCGACAGTTCAAAGTGTTTGCCGAAAAGTCATAAGATAAGAAAATATTTCAATGCTAAGGACAAACTAAATAAATAAAATAATAAAAATAATTTTTTAACAAACGAACTATATAGAATAAAGGAATGAAAAACCCAAAATATAAATTCTATCGATCCGAAAGTAAAGGTTATTATCTATCTATATCTATCTTCTATATATATATAAATGAATTGCTGTTCGTTAGTCTCGCTAAAACTCGAGAACGGCTGAACGGATTTTTCTGATCTTAGTCTTGAAATGTTCGTGGAGCTTCAGGGAAGGTTTAAAAGGTGAGAAAAATTCGAAAACCGCGAAAATTTTGCAAAAAAAAAAAAAAATATATGAAAAAAAAAATATTTTGAAAACAAATATTCATTTGTCAAATATTGAAAATTTTCAAAATATTTTATTTTATTCAATTGACATTGTAATGAAACTTTTTTTCTGAGAATGCAAAACAATAATTGAGAAGTATACGCGATCATTGTATGTACACGTCTTCTATGAAATTCACGTACATTTTGGGACAAATGCAAGGATGAAAATCTGAAGATTCAGAAAAGAGTTCTGATTCTAAGACACATGCCCTAGATTATTCTTCTTGAAAATAATAATAATAGGAACATAGGAACATATTGTTATTGAAGTACCTAAAATGTACCATTATATGGTGGTTATATGCCTAATCGTTGGTCAATGTCTTTAATCGCATATGTGTATCACAGAGAAAATTAAGTTCATATTGAAAGAGAACAACTATAAAAAGCATTTGTTATAACAAAGAGTCTCATGATGTTACATCAATATATCAACTACCGATATATTTAATACCATGAAAAATCGTTGTTAAGATCGAACTTTTGTACTTTCTAATATGTAGATTCTTTAAATCGGCCGGGACATTTATATGGGGACTATGTTACAGTAGATTGGAAAACGGGGGGTAAGAACTTCAACATACTGAAAATTAAACGGGAAATATGTATGGCGCCTGTTTATTACATTAAGCCAAATCCATGATCCATCCATTCCGTCAAATTCATTAAAAAACCGAAAATGGTCCGGGAACCGTATGTAGGAGCTATACAAAATTTGGTCCTGAATAGAAATGTTTCCGCAAATGTGTTTTACCCTTTCAAATCACGGAATGATATATGATATGAATGACATACGAAACTACAATGGATCTATACCCATTGTAGTACCACATGAGAAAATACCGAACAATAAGAGTATATCATTATATGGGGGTACCCGGACCAATTTGCACCAATATTGATAATTTTTTGTAAACAGGTTTTCTTCATCCAAAATAAAACATTACAGTACTTCGGCTGAAACACTCCCTAAAATATCGAACTCCTAAAAGTACCGAATATTGTGGGTACCTCAAAGATTTAACCAATATTGATAATTTCAGTACGATTCATTCTACCAAATATACAACCAAACGTGCCCAAATCCCCCACAGTATCGAAAAAGGTGGATTACTATTACAAGGGGGATATTTGAAAGCTTGGGCGAACATAACATTGCAGCCAAATACCGAATATTAAGGGATGCCGTTAGATGGGGATATCCGAATGCTTGAGTCAATATGGAAAATTCTAATTAGGGAGAATTTCTGCCCAATAGGTATCCCTAATATTAGGTTTGGGAAAAAGAAATCCATTAGACCGGTGGAACGATCGAATTTTACAGGCTTGTCGTAACATCGTCCAGGAGCTAAAAATTAAACCATTCACACAAAGGTGGATTCAAAAAGAAGCTCAATGTTTGGGTGCCTCACCAATTAACAAAAAAAATGGAATGGATCGAATTTCCATCTGCGAAGCCTTGACCAAACGGAATGAGATACTCTAATTTTTATAAACGGATGGTGACTGGAAATGAGAAATGGATCACATACGATAACCCTATGCAAAAACGATCGTGGTCAAAGAGCGGTGAAGCATCTCAAACGGTGACCAAACCAGGTGTAACGACCAGGAAGGTTCGGCTATGCATTTGGTGGGACTGGAAGGGGATTATTTATTATGAGTTGCTTCCATATGGCCAAACGCTAAATTCTAATTTCTACTGTCAACAACTGTACCGTTTGAAGATAGCAATTGACCAGAATTGGCCAACAGGGGAGGTGTCGTGTTTCACCAGGACAACGCTAGGCCATCTTATGAGTAGTACAAATGTATGTGCAAATATAAAATTTATATCTTAAATCGTGGAGGGAGCAACAAAACTCACTCATAAACATTAAATTCAGTTTTGTAATGTTACCCTATGTGTGCTCTGATAAATACCAAGATGTTACAAAAATATATACAAATCACCTTATTATGGAGGGTATAAAAACAACCTAAAATGCCGAAAATTATACATCAACAATATTGTTAGGCAAGACAACGTTTGCCGGGCCCGCTAGTAACAAATAAAATGGAAAAAAACCGAAAACATAAATTTCTTTTGATTACAACAACAGAGAAATTCAAGGGACTCTGGCAAATATTTATTTCAAGTAAAATAGAAAATTTCTTGACCTTTTCTTTTGGAATTCTTTTTCACCATGCATTTCATGGAACAAGTTTTCCCATATTTAACTTTAACCCATTTCGGCTCTATAACAAATTTATTTGTTTATTCAATTCTAAACGAGAAAGCGTCACTTTCAATGGCCTCTTGGTATAAACAAAATAAATGAATTTTCTATACATTCCACCATTGACTTGTTTTCGAAATCAGACACCGGATTTTTACTTTCAAATCGATTGATTGGAGGTTGGGATTTGTTAGAGCTAACAAACTATTTTTATTTCGCTTGAGGGTTTTTAACAATGAAATATTTTCTTATCTTTTGACTTCTAGGCTAACGACATTTTGGGACGACTATACCAACACATCTGTTTGTATGCCAGCCATACAAAGATTATTTTATCCTTTTTCGCTGAAAAGAATATCATTTGTTCTTATAAAATTTTTATTTGGGGTTTTTCGTACAATGACCGTCATTTGATCTTTACTCATGTTGACATTTTATATCGATTCATTTGATTGATAAAATGTTTTGTTGTTAAATGTTGAATTAAGAGAAAAAGCCACGCAACCGTTGGGTGGATAAGTTTTAATGGAAGTCATTATGAAGTTATTATATATGAGGTTATTAGAGAGGAAAAAAGTCTGCCTCCAACGTGGAAAAAAGGTATCTTTGTGAAATTACCCACAAATTGTGATTTTAATGATTGTAACAACTGGAGAGGAATAACCCTGATCAACACCATATATGGGAAATTACAAAATTCTTTTACAATTCCATAAAAAAAATTTTAAAAATTTGTTTGCGAGCATATTTATGGTTTTTGGTATATAGGTTAAGAAAAATATGCTGATTCGAAATCTGTTCGCGTTCACAAATTCGGATGCTGCGCACATTTAAATCTTGTATTTCAAATATAAATTAAATGAATTCCTATTTGTTGTAATTCGCTAATTTCTTCACAAATGGATACACACATATTTGTTTTCTTTGCATACTTGTCAAATCACATTGATATGAAGATATCTGAAAATAAAATAAATATTTTTTTTAATTAAGACAAAACGTTTACATGGACTTTCGACTTGTATACCCTTCACCACACTGTGGTAAAGGGTATTATGTCTTTGTGCATATGTTTGCAACAGGCAAAAGGAAACGAGATAGACACATGGTTCCTTTTGAGAATATGGATAGAATCAAACAAAGTACAGGTCGCTTATGATCCGATTTGGATGAACCTTGGCATAGGTCACTTATTTGGCCCAAGAACGAACCCTATTGAAATTGGGAAAATCCGTTTAGATTAAGATATAGCTCCCATATATATTTTCGTGCGATTTAATGTAAATGGTACACCAAAGTCCCTATACATCTTTCGATTTGCACGAAATTTGGCACATCGTAATGAATTAGGCTTGGAATGATGTGCGTTAAGTTCCCTAAAAATCGGTTCAGATTTAGATATAGCTCCCATATATATTTTCGTCCGATTTAATGTACATGGTGTCCCTATATATACTTCGATTTGCACGAAATTTGGTTAAACGTACTGAATTGAGTCTACAATGATGTCAAGTTTCGTGAAAATCGGTCCAGGTTAAGATATAGCTCACATATATAGCTTCGTCCGATTTCATGTAAATTGCGCATCAAAGTCCCTATATATCTTTCGATTTGCACGAAATTTGGCATAACGAAATGAATTAACCCTAAAATGATGTCTGCCAAGTTTCGAGAAAATCTGTCCAGATTTAGATACAGCTCCTATATATAGATTCGTCCGATATCATGTAAATGGTGCACAAAAGTCCCTATATACCCATATATATTCGGTCTAGATTTAGATATAGCTCCTATACAGTGTTGCCAATTTAGCACTTTTAGTGCTAGATTTAGCACTTTTGAATCTCGTTTAGCACCAAAAAAATGATCTAGCACCTAGCACATTTTTTAGCATTTTTATTTATTTATTTATTTTTATACCCTTCACCACACTGTGGTACAGGGTATTATGTCTTTGTGCATATGTTTGTAACAGGCAAAAGGAAACGAGATAGACACATGGTTCCTTTTGAGAATATGCATAGAATCACTTTTTAAGTCGATTTATGCATGTCCGTCCGTCCGTCCGTCCGTCTGTCCGTCTGTCCGTCTGTCTGTCCATGTTAAATTGTAAACAAAGTACAGGTCGCATTTATGATCCGAATTGGATGAAATTTGGCATAGGTCACTTATTCGGCCTAAGGACGAACCCTATTGAAATTGGGAAAAATCGGTTCAGATTTAGATATAGCTCCCATATATATATATATATATAACCGATTTAATGTAAACGGTCCCTATATATCTTTCGATTTGCACGAAATTTGGTACAGCCTAATCATTTAGGTCTAGAATGATGTCTGCCAAGTTTCGTGAAAATCGGTCCAGATTTAGATATAGCTCCCATATATAGATTCGTCCGATTTCATGTAAATGGTGCATCAAAAGTCCCTATATATCTTTCGATTTGCACCAATTTTGGCATAACGTACTGAATTAAGCCTAGAATTATGTCTGCCAAGTTTCGTGAAAATCGGTTCAGATTTAGATATAGCTCCCGTATATAGTTTCGTCCGATTTCATGTAAATGGTGCCCCAAAGTACCTATATATCTTTCGATTTGCACGAAATTTGGCATAACGTACGGAATTGATTCTAGAGTGATGTCTGCCGATTTTTGAGAAAATCGGTTCAGATTTAGATATACCTCCCATATATAGTTTCCTCCGATTTCATGTAAATGGTGCCCCAAAGTCCCTATATATCTTTCGATTTGCAAGAAATTTGGCATATCGTACTGAATTAAGCCTAGAGTGATGTCTGCCAAGTTTCGTGAAAATCGGTCCTGATTTAGATATAGCTCCCATATATAGTTTCGTCCGATTTCATGTAAATGGTGCCCGAAAGTCCCTATATATCTTTCGATTTGCACGAAATTTGGCATAACGTACTGAATTGAGCCTAGAGTGATGTCTCTCTGTCTGTCTGATGTTCGTCCGATTTTATATAAATGGTGCACCATACCCTTTGATTTGCACGAAATTTGGCATATCGTACTGCACTAAGCCTAGAGTGATGTCTGCCAAGTTTTGAGAAAATCGGTTCAGATTTAGATATAGCTCCCATATATAGTTTCGTCCGATTTCATGTAAATGGTGCCCCAAAGTCCCTATATATCTTTCGATTTGCACGAAATTTGGCATATCGTACTGAATTGAGCCTAGAGTGATGTCTGCCTTGTTTCGTGAAAATCGGTCCAGATTTAGATATAGCTCCCTTTTATTATAGATCGATTTAAAATAATTGACGCACCAAGGAACCAATAAGCAGATAGGAACTAAACGTTCTGAAGTTAGTATAACCTAACCTGTCACAAGTTTGTTTGAAATCGCTTAATATTTGGATAGAGCTTCCATATATATTTTCGCCCGATTTCAAGCAAATTGGGCATCAAACTCCTCATGTAGTCAGATTGACATCAAATTTTGCACAACTTACAAAATTGAGCATAGAATTACGTAGTTGCGTTTTGTAGAAGTACAGACATAGCCCAACGGTTGACCTATTTATATTTGTTTGAAGTCGATTTACATACTTTATGGATAGATCTAGGTAGATTCACATTTAGATAAATATCACTTATTTTATTTCATCCAATTTCATGTTAATAGTCCTGTTTAATATACCCATAGTGGTGAAGGGTATCATATAGTCGGCCCCGTCCGACTTTACTACTTTCCTTACTGGTTTATTTTTTTGGAATTAGTTACAATTTTGGTTATTATTTCGATTTCACATTGACACATTAAAATGTCCCTATGTTTCACGCTATGATTTTAATGTTCAATGTAAAAAAAGTGCCAGTACAATTGTAAATATGTATTAAAGTTCGAACGGTCAGAGCTGTTTGTACCCTGCACCATGTGGAGTGTATTAAATTTTTCTCAAAAAATGGTCGGGTACTTCATACGCTTACTATAGCATCGCCTGCTAGTAGGTTGTTTATTAGGTAAAATGAAAAACCAAATTAAGAGCGAAGTTAAATCCTGGACCTAAATCGGAAAGGAGAAATGAGTTCTTTATTCATCGGGAATCCCGAATACCAAATTGTAGTCATTTCAGAGTACCGAAAATGGGTCGCGTCCCACTTTATAATGGGATTATGTCAAACGATGGGCCTACACTTCGTCGGGAAAAGGTTCAAATCCTTAAAGGACACAAATAGGATAGAATCTTCAAACGGGGGATATGTCCAAACATAGACCTATGTAGAAAATTGCCCGCATAAATATATCCTACCCTTCGAGAACACAGATAATGCGTCTAAAACCTTCCACATAAAGATGGTAGAGAGATGGTAGTAGAGTACATGTGCCTTGACAATTTCTGCATATATTCCATTCTCCGAAACTCCACAAAAAATTAAAAGTTTCAAATTATTGTCAATTTGATGAAAAACTTGCTCGACGACTCCAAAATGCCTTTCTCTAGGGACTACCTCGAAACATAGATCCACATTGATTATTTTAGGGGAACCCCTCGGTTAAAAAAAAATATTTTGTATTTTGATTTAATTCGAATCTACAAGAATGAAATTTCAAGTGAAAATCTCAACAACTCTTGAAGATATAACCGATTTATTGTGCTAGCATTAAGTGACGGCAAGAGGGCTTCTCAAACTTTAAACGCATTTTTCACCAAACAGCGTTTTTGCGAATGGCGGGCACGATAACTCAAAAACTAATAATTCGATCGATTCCAAATTTTGGGACGTTTCTCTGTGAGTGTATAGCTATCGTATGAACTAGGATAAATTCAATCGGTCAAGATCTTCTGTTGTAAAAAATAGGAGATTTTTCAAAAAAAATTTTTTTAAAGGTCCGTCAATTTGTTTATTTTTGAGCAAAGCCAATAATCCTAGTTCATACGACAACAACATCAAAACAATAACAAACATATATCTGGCCCATTAAAAACCTTGAAAATTTAAAATCGGGAATGGGTGTGGGGATGTTCCCTTAAAGTCAATTCTTCTATTTTCTCTTATACAATATTTAGCATTTTTTAAAAATTTTTAGCACTTTCTAGCAGTTTTTTAAACAAAATCTAGCATTTTTTATCAACAAAGTTTTGGCAACACTGCTCCTATATATAGTTTCGTCCGATTTAAAGTAAATGGTGCACCAAAGTCAACAGATATATTTCGATTTGCACGAAATTTGGCATACTGAATTGATGCTGGAATGATGTGTGCTGAGTTTCGTGAAAATCGGTTCAGATCTCGATATATAGCGTACTGAATTCAGTCCAAAATTATGTGTGCCAAGTTTCGTGAAAATCGGTTGAGGTTTAGTTATAGCTCCCTTATATATTATCGATTGATTTTAAGTAATTGACGCACCAAGGAACCAATAAATGGGTGATAGGAACAAATCGTACTGAAATTAGTATAAACTAACCTGTGACAACTTTCCTTGAAATTGGTTCATATTTGGATATAGCTTCCATATATATTTTCGTGTGAGATTCGGATATTTGTTTGAAGTCGATTTACATACTTCTGTCCCATTGTAACAAACTAATGTCATGTTTATGGATAGATCTAGGTCGTTTCACATTTAGATAAATATCACATATTTTATTTCATACAATTTTATTTATATAATGGTCCCCGTCCGACTAATTATTTTAGATGATTGTTAAATATTGGTAGATTCATCTGATAAGAATTTCGACTTCAAAAATGACTAAATATATTGCACTTACAATAGCTGAAAGTGGTCAATATTAAAAAGCATGCAATTCGCGTTTTCGTGGAAATCAGCTGTTGCGCATGCAGTTTTCGTATAAACCGAATCAATCTCTTCCAAAAATTATTAATTTTTCGATGTTTCGTATCATACACTAGACCCATATTGTCCATGGGGTATTCATGTTCATATTTAGCGTTATATAGTTATAAGCTTGCAAACCTCAGTTTCAAGGAATTTAAAAGATTGTTGTAATTTCCTATATATGTACAAAATTAAAGAAACCCCAATACAGAAAAGAATTCAGAACAAAGTAGAAAACATTCTGAGAGATGAACAAGCTTGCTTTAGACCAAATAAATGCTATGTGAACGAGGCCAACACCAAACGAGTCATAATAGAACAATCTGTGCAAAATTTTCTCGACATATCTGGCATTCCCCGAAGAAAATATATTGACATTGAAACGTGCTTTAATATATGTTACCCAATATAACGCAATTACTTTCTTGCCTTTGCTTTTTCATCGTATTCAATTTCATTCAACAAATTGAGTGGGTGTTCTAAAGTTTTTTCGAATGCGTCTTAACGTGCCGACCATGATTAAAAGGTATTGTGGTTGGCCCAGGAAAATTTACAATTGTTCAAAAACGTCCACACAAACACACCGACACAAACACGCCACAACGACCGTGATAACAATGTAAACTGCTTTCCACCTAATTGCTTGAATCCTCCTGCTTCCATTTCATCCGAATACAGTTCAGGGCTCTCTGGGTTCCAGCATCAAAACATACAATTGATGTTGAGGATGTTAGGGATGTTGATTCTAAGAACAGCAAAGAAATGGCAAGTTAAAGGAATAGAAACCAGTAAGGAAAGGAGTAATAAAGTCGGACTGGGCCGAATATATGATACCCTTCACCACTTTGGGGATATTCTACATATGGGAAATTACAAAAATCTTTTAAATTCCTTGAAGTTGAGGTTTGCAATGTTATAACTCGCGAATTATGAACATATTGCATATAATTTAAATTCATTTCTATAAAATGAAGTGTTCTTGTCAAAATCTTAAAATATTGGTAATAAATAATAAGTTTGGTGGAAGCTGTGATGGTGGTAATGTAAAAAAATGGGTGAAAATGTGTTGAAGCCAACGAGTTTTTTGTGTTCGTTCCTGATTTGTGGCTAAACTACACAACGCACGCATATGTGATCAGTGACTAAGTTGCAGAATACCCCATGGTATAATCTCTGCATCCACCCAAAAAGGATTTTGACATTTTGAAGCCGGGTTTTCGGTGTTTTTTGAATTTTTCTTATAATTAGGATGCGTATCCAGATAATGGACTAAACTGATTATAGGATTATAGAACTCGTGATTTTGCTTCGTTTGGTGTATATCTCATGAATGTGCTCACCGTAGCTTCTCTGCAATTGGGTTCCAAAGACGAAAATTTGGTGCGTATTTTTTTTAAAAAAACATATTGAGTCTAAAATTAAGTAAGTCGATTCAAGTTTCGTGGAACCCCGCGTGATTTTAGTTTTTTACGTGCCGGATCTTATGAGCCCATCCGTGTTCAATTCCGCTCAATAAAACGGCGGATATAGGTACCTTGAATGTGGGAAAAACTGCAAAATCTTATTTTGACAATTTCGCGTATATAATCGCGTTTTTCTTCGAATTGAATTCACATACATTCATTCTTGTGTTATCATATTCTCGAATCTGTGTGGAAATAGGTCAAAAATATATCGATACCGAAATTAGGTATTTGGTCCATTTCATCCCCTATATATTAACCGATCTTTACCAAAAACAATAGGGGTCTTCATTGGCCAGAACCCATCCTACATGCAAAGTTTCACGAAGATTGGTCCATAACTGTGGCCTGTATCTCGACTCAGCTAGTCGAGATATGACGATCGGTATACTTAAAGGTGGGTCTAGGACCAATATTTCGCGGCGTTACAAACTCTTGGGGCTGTACAAATACCCTGACAACATATTTGTGTAGGGTATAAAAATCAAAAATTTAAAAAAAAACATTTTGTGCCAATTCAAAAATGTATTTATTTTATTTTCAGATATTTTCAACCTTTTATTTGTCTTTCGCGACCATTAATCCGTATTTCAATGTGATTTGCCTAGTAATGCAAAGAAAACAAATGTGTTTAACCATTTGTGAAGAGATTCGCGAATTACAACAAATAGGAGTTAATTTAATTTATATTCGAAATACAAGATTTAAAACCGCTATAACTTTTGTGCGCATCATCCGAATTTGTGAACACGAACAGATTTTGAATCAGCATATTTTCCTTAACCTATGTACCAAAAACCAGGAATATGCTCGCAAAAAAATTTTTCAAATTTTTTTTAATGGAATTTTAAAAGAATTTTGTAATTTCCCATATGCATTTTTACAGATGTCGAAGGAACATTGACATAAAATTGAACGAACTTAGAAATGTGATCTTTATCTATAAGTAAACTGACTAACATCAATCCTTACACATGCCATTCTGCAATCTATTCCATAGATTTTAAGCAAACTTTACGCACGCTATTTGGCGCACATCCTTCACGGCCTACTTGAGTACTTTGTGCCAAATTTCGTGCAAATCGAAAGATATATTGGGACTTTGGTGCACCATTTACCTTAAATCGGACGAAACTATATATGGGAGGTATATCTAAATCTGAACCGATTTTCTCGAAACTTGGCACAGATCATTCTGGACCTCATTCAGTTCCCTAAGTCAAATTTCGTGCAAATCGAATGATATATAGGGACTTTGGTTTCGGACGAAACTATATATGGAAGCTATTTCTAAATCTGAAATATATGCCAAATTTCGTGCAAATCGAATGATATAGAGGGACTTTGGTGCACCATTTACCTTAAATCGTACGAAACTATGTATTGGAACTATATCTATATCTGAACCGAAACTTGGCACACGTTATTTTGGACCTAATTCAGTACTCTGTGCCAAATTTCGTGCAAATCGAAAGATATATAGGGACTTTGGTGCCCCATTTACATTAATTGGACAAAAATATATATGGGAGCTATATCTAAATCTGAACCGATTTTTCCCAATTTCAGTAGGGTTTGTCCTTGGGCCAAATAAGTGACTTGTGCCAAGTTTTATCCAAACCGGATCATAAATGCGACCTGTACTTTGTTTACAATTTAACATCTACAGACGGACATGCATAAGTCGACTTAGAAAGTGATTCTATGCATATTCTCAAAAGGAACCATGTGTCTATCTCCTTTCCTTTTGTCTGTTACAAACATATGCACAAAGACATAATACGCTGTACCACAGTGTGGTGAAGGGTATAAAAATCCACAATCCCCGTTCCTTGTAATAAGCTTCAATTTTGAGCGGAATTATTGTTTTATGCATTTCATTCTTTCTTTTTTTCAACTTCTATTTTTTAGCAAAGTTTTTTATTTCATTTTAAATCCATGCACTATAGGTAATTTGCCCTGGTGTATTATATCGACGAATAAATGACAAGAGCCAAGAAGAAAATTCTTTAAAAATTCAAATAGAATTTTTATGGATAAAAGTTTTTACTTATGGCGGTGAAAAAGCAGAAGAAGTTTTTGTCTATAAAACGTAGTTTCCACAAGTTCGCGGTGACGAAGAAAGTTTAAAGATTACGCATTGTTTTTGCGACAGATGAAAACTCTAACAAGATAAGAGCAAAAACAAATATTTTTTATACTACAACTGGGGAATACGGTGGTTTAGACAATTTTTTGTTGATAATAAATTTCAACAATGGGAAAACGCAGCAAATACGCTTCGCCAGTCGGTTATTTTGGATTTTTATACCCTTCACCACACTGTGGTACAGGGTATTATGTCATTGTGCATATGTTTGTAACAGGCAAAAGGAAACGAGATAGACACATGGTTCCTTTTGAGAATATGCATAGAATCACTTTCTAAGTCGATTTATGCATGTCCGTCCGTCTGTCTGTCTGTGCATGTTAAATTGTAAACAAAGTACAGGTCGCATTTATGATCCGAATTGGATGAAATTTGGCGTAGGTCACTTATTCGAACCCTATTGAAATTGGGAAAAATCGGTTCAGATTTAGCTACCATATATATATTTTACCGATTTAATGTAAACGGTCCCTATATATCTTTCGATTTGCACGAAATTTGGTACAGCCTAATCATTTAGGTCTATAATGATGTATGCCAAGTTTCGAGAAAATCGGTCCAGATTTAGATATAGCTCCCATATATAGTTTCGTCCGATTTCATGTAAATGGTGCCCCAAAGTCCCTATATATCTTTCGATTTGTACGATATTTGGCATAACGTACTGAATTGAGCCTAGAGTGATGTCTGCCAAGTTTCGAGAAAATCGGTCCAGATTTAGATATAGCTCCCATATATAGTTTCGTCCGATTTCATGTAAATGGTGCCCCAAAGTCCCTATATATCTTTCAAATTGCACGAAATTTGGCATAACGTACTGTATTGAGCCTAGAATGATGTCTGCCAAGTTTCGTGAAAATCGGTCCTGATTTAGATATAGTTCCCATATATAGTTTCGCCCGATTTCATATAAATGGTGCACCAAAGTCCCTATATATCCTTCGATTTGGACGAAATTTGGCATAACGTACTGAATTAAGCCTAGAGTGATGTCTGTCAAGTTTCGAGAAAATCGGTCCAGATTTAGATATAGCTCCTATATATAGTTTCGTCCGATTTCATGTAAATGGTGCCCCAAAGTCCCTATATATCTTTCGATTTGCACGAAATTTGGCGTAACGTACTGAATTGAGCCTAGAATGATGTCTGCCAAGTTTCGTGAAAATCGGTTCTGATTTAGATATAGCTCCCATATATAGTTTCGTCCGATTTCATATAATTGGTGCACTAAAGTCCCTATATATCCTTCGATTTGCACGAAATTTGGCATAACGTACTGAATTGAGCCTAGAGTGATGTCTGCCAAGTTTCGAGAAAATCGGTCCAGATTTCTATATAGCTCCCATATATAGTTTCGTCCGATTTCATGTAAATGGTACACCAAAGTCGCTATATATCTTTCGATTTGCACGAAATTTGGCATAACGTACTGAATTGAGCCTAGAGTTATGTCTGCCTTGTTTCGTGAAAATCGGTCCAGATTTAGATATAGCTCCCTTTTAATATAGATTTACTTTATATAATTGACGCACCAAGGAACCAATAGGCTGATAGGAACAAAACGTTCTGAAATTAGTATAACCTAACCTGTGACAATTTTTTTTTTTTTGAAATCGCTTAATATTTGGATAGAGTTTCCATATATATTTTCGCCCGATTTCAAGTAAATTGTTAGTCAGTTTGACATCAATTTTTGCACAACTTACAAAATTGAGCATAGAATTACGCAGTTGCGTTTTCTAGAATTACAGACATAACCCAACGGATGACCTATTTATATTTGTTTGAACTCGATTTACATACTTTATGGATAGATCTAGGTAGATGCACATTTACATACATATCACATATTTTATTTCATTCAATTTCATGATAATAATACTGTTTAATATACCCATAGTGGTGAAGGGTATCATATAGTCGGCACCGTCCGACTTTACTACTTTCCTTACTGGTTTTTTAATCAGGACGCGCAAGCAGATAATGGGCTAAACTAATTATAGGACTGTGAAACTCTTGATTTCATGAATGTACTCGTCGTAGGTTATTTGCAATTGGATTCCAAAGACAACATTTTGGACAGTAAATGTGTATAAAACCCTATTTTTTGAGTCTAAATTTGAAAAATGCACTCAAATGCCATAGAACCGAATAGAGCCGAATCTAATGAGCCCAGCCAAGTTCAATTCCGTCCAATAAAACGGCTATGTCCGACGTACCATGAATGTAGGAAAAACTGACAAATTCGCGTATATAATTGCGCTTTTCTTCGATTTGTTTTTACATACATTCATGTTTATACATCGATACGCGAATAATATACGTATTTTATCAAAAATTGATTGAGGCGGCACATCCGCGGTTCTTAACCAATTATTTTAACATAGGTGTACTTTTGTGTATTTTCATAGGAGATTACTGAAATTTGATGCGTGTAAAAATCGTATGCACGTTGCATTTGTAAATTTGGCATGGCGTAATAAATTAAGTCTAGAATGATGTGTATTAAGATCCGAGAAAATCGGTTCAGATTTACATATAGCTCCGATATATATTTTCGTCCGATTTATTGTAAATGGTGAACCGTTACCCCTATATATCTTTCGAATTTTAGGAAATTTTTGCATGGCGTACTAAATTAAGTCTAGAATGATTAATGATGATGAACCTGAAAATAGGTTAAGATTTTGATATAGCTCACATATATATTTTCGTCTGATTTAATGTAAAATCGGTTCAGATTTAGATATAGCTCCCATATATAGTTTCGTCCGATTTTAAGTAAATGGTGCACCAAAGTCCCTATATATCCTTCGATTTGCTCGAAATTTGGCATAACGTACTGAATTAAGCCTAGAACGATGTGTGCTAAATTTTTTTTTTAAATCGGTTCAGATTTAGAGATAGCTCCCATATATAGTTTTGTCCGATTTTATGTAAATAGTGCTCCAAAGTCCATATATATTCTTCAATTTTCACGAAATTTGGCAGGGCGTACTAAAGTCTAGAATGATGTGTTTTAAGATCAGAGAAAATCGGTTCAGATTTAGATATTGCTCCCATATATATATATATATATATATATATTCGTCCGATTTATTGTAAATGTTGTACCATAGCCCCTATATTTCTTTCGAATTTTAGGAAATTTGGCATGGCGTACTAAATTAAGTCTAGAATGATGATGAACCTGAAAATGGGTTACGATTTTGATATAGCTCCCATATATATTTTCGTCCGATTTAAAGTAAATATTGTACCAAAGTCTCCATTTATCTTTCGTTTTGCACGAAATTTGGCACAGCGTACTGAATTAGGTCTAGAATGATGTGTGTTAAGTTTCCTGAAAATTGGTCCAGATTTAGATATAGCTCTCATATATATTTTCTTCCGATTTTATGTAAATGATTCACCAAAGTCCCTATGTATCTTTCGATTTGCACGAAATTTGGCATAGCGTAATGAATTAGGTCTAGAATGATGTGTGTTAAGTTTCCTGAAAATCGGTCTAGCTTTGTGCACTTGTGTGTCCGATTGCCACACAATTTTGTACAATGAACTGTAGTTAATCTCTGCCAAGTCTCATTGAAATCGGTTCAGATTTTGATATAGCTTCTACATATATAATTTCGTCCGATTTAACATCAAATTGACACAAATTTTGCACAACGTACTGAAGTTAGTATAACCAAGAGGTAGGATATAAATGCTTCAACAAGGTGGGTCCAATCGGCACAAAATATTGCACTACTTACTGAAGTTACTATAACATTAGCAGCAACCCTTTATCTGACCAAATAAAAAATTTACTATAGGTGGCAGAATGACATGTTTATGGATCCATTTTCATGTTAATGTCCTTCAAAAATTCGACGTCTGTTAGGTTTCATTTGTTGAATATGCCAAAGTGGCGTCCGACTTTACTACTTTCCTTACTGGTTTTTAATTGTATAATTTTTTACAAAAATTTAAAATATTTTTGTGTGCTTAAGAAGAAAATTAAAAAAAAGTAATAACAAATAAAACAATGTTTAGGATCCCTACACATATATTCACGTAATTGTGTCTATTGAAATCATTATTATTGAAAAACGAGTATAGATATATCGATCGATATATCTATACACGTTTTTTTGTATAGGGGCCATATAACGTTTTCCATATACATATACAGTATTTTGTAGATTTTTTCAACAGAAAATTTTTCTTATTAATGTTGGTTCTATTTTTAGGTCAGTATCCATACAACCGTACCCTCGAAATTTCGGTTCTCGGCACGTATTTTTTTAGTCACATTGGCATTTATTAGGAATATTCTAACAAAAAATTATCATTGCCTTTGCTTTCGCCCTATTTTGAGGATTTCGCAATGTTCAAGATCGTAATCCAATTTTCCAATCTGAGATTCTGTAATTTGACATCGGTTTATTTTGAATGTGCACGTCATATTGGAAGATATAAGCGTGATGTTTACTTATTTTTGTACGATAATGGGTATAACTCATTCCATTAGTTAAAGTTTGCTTTTAATCGGTTCAGATCGGTTCGACTTTGATCTTTTCCTCAGTGGTTTTCTACCTGAGATAACAGCATTTGCAGGTTTCATCACGATTATAACCAGTTTTCCTAATCAAACATATCGAAGCTTCTAATTAGCTGCCAACATTCGTAATTGTGCACTAATTAACGGTACAATCGCATTCACTGCACACACACGCATTTTCACACAACTACATAAGCCAACTCACAATTAATTTTCATCATAGAACTGAGGGATAAGTGTATCTACAATTAAGTCAATTTGCAGATAATTAACAATTTTCGAATCATTTGTGTGGTCCGTGTACATTGTGCTGTTGTTCTTCTTGTGTACTGCTTATATATGCACAATAAAAACCTTGTTGTCTTCAATACTCACTTGGGAATATTTGTGAAGAACTAAACAGATTAAGAGATTTTGTTCGAAAGATGAATTTCTAGTTAGTTTTATTAAATGCTAGCTGACCCGGCAAACGCAGTCTTGCACAATTCACTTATTTGGGCCAAGGACAAACCCTATTGAAATTGGTGAAAATAGGTTCAGATTTAGATATAGCTCCCATATATATGTTCGTCCGATATAGGCACCAAAGTCCCTATATATCTATCAATTTGCACGAAATTTGGCATAGAGTACTAAATTAGGTCCAGAATGAAGTGTGCTAAGTTTCGTGAAAATCGGTTCAGATTTAGATATAGCTCCCATATATAGTTTTGTTAGATTTTATGTAAATGGTGCACCAAAGTCCCTATATAGGGGAGAGGGGGGCACCTTTGAACGTGGGGCAGCTTTGAACAGCGCTCATAAAATCTTGGTTTAAAATTTTTCCGACCAGCAACCAAATTTTTGTATGTGCCAATCGTGTTCTTCATCTGCGTAAACCACTTTTGCTAGCTTTTTCACTTGTCGACAAATTGTACATGGGTGACCATGTTTTCGCAGTGAAATTGTAAACTTTTTTTCATTTGTTTGTAAGGGCGCAGGAAGAATTTTGTGAAAGTTTTCTTTCGTTAAACAATTTTTTTGCATTCCAATAATCATTTCAAACATATCTAATGTATTTTCTTTCATATATATTTATTACAAAAAAATTTATTATAAATTTCCGTAAAATACCACAGGTGGGGCACCTTTGAACATACCCAGTAAACTCCAGTAAAAAATGAGTTTTTAACTTTTGGCTTCGATTTCTCAAAAATTTCAAATGGGCTAATAAGATTACGAAATTAGCTGTATTTTTCACCATATAAACTTTTTTTATGTAATTTTGTGCTTTCATAAATTTAGATCAGAATTTTTTAATTTTCGAATATTTTTGTATATATTTTTTAATAAATAAATGCATTTCTGATGTATATGAATACAATACATATATATCTGAACATAAACACTGTAAAAAACCATGCCGTTCAAAAATACCAAACTTTGTTCAAAGGTGCCCCCCTGGGGGGGCAGTTTTGAACACTTTGACTTCCTCCATTAAAACAGTAATAAAATATGTATATCAAGCTTAAAGTATGTCATATATATATTCATTTTTAAGGTTACATATGTACCTATTAGTTAAAACTTATAAGAAACCAAAAATTATAACATGAGCATTTTAT
The DNA here is from genome assembly GCF_032173495.1 of Musca vetustissima. Classification (NCBI taxonomy): domain Eukaryota; kingdom Metazoa; phylum Arthropoda; class Insecta; order Diptera; family Muscidae; genus Musca; species Musca vetustissima. The sequence continues at coordinate 4,245 of NW_026881044.1, read as the reverse complement.
GAGGCTTGAAAGAAAAAAGTGTTCAAAGGTGCCCCCCTCTCCCCTATATCTCGATTTGCACCAAATTTGACATAGAGTACTGAATTAAGCCTAGAATGATATGTGTTAAGTGTCGAGAAAATTGGGACAGATTTAGATATAGCTCACATATATATTTTCGTACGATTTAAGGTAAATGGGGCACCAAAGTCCCCATATATCTTTCGATGTGCACGACATTTGACATAGGGTATTGAATTAGGTCCAGAATGATGTGTGCTAAGTTTCGTGAAAATCGGTCAAGATATAGTTATAGCTCCATATATATTTTCGTCCGATTTTAGGTAAATGATGCATCAAAGACCCTATATATCTCTCGATTTGCACGAAATTTGGTATAGCGCACTAAATTGCGTCTAGAATTACATATGTTAATTTTCGTGAAAATCGGTTTAGATTTTCATTCACAGCATCGTCACCATTCTCCTGTTTTATATTATAGCCGAACTGTTGCAGTGTTTCGTATATCCAGGCTGGGGCAAAAATGCCAACCGAGAAACGATTTTTGGTAATGCGTGCCAAGGTTCGTTTACTTGGAAATTTGGCAATTTTATTACGGCCAGAGATGGCCTGTCAGAAACAGTGACGTAAATGACATACATTTCCGACGTATAATACATACGTCAGAAACGTCGGAAACCTACCCAAAACCATTAGGTTTTTGACAAAAGAGCTATTTCCTTTAATCAATTTGGAAATTACGCATGCTTTACTCAAATCCAAATAAAATTTCAAAGTTTTCTTCTCAAAAAATTAGAAATTTTTATCAGTTTTTGTAAGGAATAGTCAGATATATGTAAAAATAATATATATTCTTGGAAATAACTTTATATGGTGGTAATATTGAAATAAATGACGTTTACTACATTTATTACATTTTATACAGGTATATGACTTTTTCGACGTTTACACCTTTTTGACAGTCGAAAACCTAAAAATTCGCTTCTGTTCGCCCAGTGAGCGTGCCTGTTCGAAGCTGCTGTCGGCCCAACTGTAATTTATGAGCGTGGCATGAGTTGACCTAAAGAAACGCACATTCTTGGCATTCAACTCATTCTGCCATGACAACTGACCAGTTTCGATGACACTGTCATACCAATTCACGTAGTCGATTGAGAAAGTAACTGAAAATGAAGGAGAAGAAAGAGAGAATTAGAGAACTATAATAAAAACCAGTGAGCGAAGCAATATAGTCGGACTACTTCCACGAAATCTAACTTTCTATGGTTTTATATTCTGAGCATGTAAAATATTTCACGATATTTGCACCCTCTTGACCACATAGAGGTCAACAAATATTACTAATGGAATGGAAAATTTCAAAGCGATCAGCGCTATATTTCCGCCCTCTAGTGTGGTAATGGGTTACTAAATAATATATGAATACGTAAGCACCTGTAAATATTTAAGTGTAACTCCCACATCCGAGTACGTACGACAATATAATTGATATCAATTTAAAGGTCAACCACTCCTCTTGGATATACCAACAACTTTTCGGGTCTATGTCCTTAAGGGGTAAATCTATTCGCTATAGAACACAAAATTTGTAATTTTTCACACAAAAGTCGGGGTCCATTTGACCCACTAAATATTGACCGATCTTTATCAAAACAGGCATGCTTATTCTTTGGGCCGATCCACCTCTCCATTCCAAAATTCGGACCATAATTGCGGCTAGAAAATCGGACAAAAATAAAGTGTTTGGTCCATTTCATCCCCTAAATATTAGCCGATCTTTATCAAAAGCAATAGGGGTCTTCATTGGCCAGAACCCTTCCTACATGCAAAATTTCGTGAAGTTCGGTCCATAACTGTGGCCTGTATTCGGTTTACAAATTATAATGGACAGGCGGGCAGACGGACGGACACACATGTCTAGATCGACTCAGCTAGTCGAGATATGACGATCGGTATACTTAAAAGTAGGTCTTGGACCAATATTTCGCGGCGTTACAAACTCTTGGGGCTGCACAAAGCCATAATACCCTGACAACATAGTTGTGTAAGTTATAACCAGTGGCAACAAATATAAACATGTAAAAAAGCGTTAGTGGCCGGGCCGAACTTTGGATACCCTCCACCATAGAAATACTGAAAAATTTTTGAAATGAAAACATAGTGAACATACAAACGACAATTCTTCCAATCGATTGTTGTAAACCAAATATAAAATTCAGCTATTTCAATGGGGTTTTCCTAAAATCTCAAACCCTGAAATGTTGACATATATTATGAACGCATGGTACGGTGAAACATGTGTATAAAAATACGATACCCTCCACCATAGTTATGCTGACAGATACATGCAAATGAAAATATAGGGAACATACCAAAGAGTGGGCATATACCGATAATTCTACAAACCGATTTATGTAAACCATTATGTACACCAAATACAATTTTTAATGGGGATTTTTCCTAAAATCTGTTAGATCCAAAAAGTGGACTGATACTGATAACGAATGGTAGAGTATAAAATCCTCAAACTACTATAATTTAGATTGCAAAGTTATATGAGGGTATGATTATATAGTGTAGGAAATAGTGAATATTTGGGGTTATCATTATATGAGGGCTATGCATAATTAATGAGCGGTATATGCCCATTTTGAACCCAATATTTTAATTGTTTATCTCAATTCTTTCCTTCTGGAGGTGTCACTATATAGAGGATATGCCTAAATGTCAGCCAATATAAATTTCATTATCGTCATTTCCAAATCGCGTGGAAGGATAAATAGTATGCTACAGTTGGACAGTGTCGGATCCCCTTAAGGACGTGTAATTTTGAGCTTATTTATTAGGTTTCTACAATAAACACATTTTCCAGCCATATTGATATCGGAACACTAATAGATTTATTGGCAAATTAGTTTAAATAATTCCTAAAAAAGTAAATTGTCAATTTTATTTTGGCCGACTGTATGTCTTCCACATGTTGCTGTTTTTTTTTATACCCTCCACAATAGTATGGAGGGTATATTAGTTTTGTTTTTCCGTTTGTAACGCATCGAAATAATGATTTCCGAACCTATAAAGTATATATATATATATATATCCTTGATCAGCGTAAAATTCTATGACGATCTTAGCATGTCCGTCTTTCTGTCTGTCTGATGTAATCACTCTAGCGTCTAAACGAATTGAGATAGTCTGCAGGCAGGTCAAGTTCAATGATGGGTTGCAACATTGGGTTCATATTGGGTACTTAATGTTTCCACAAAAAATATGAATATAGGTCCCAAATTTTCGGTGTTTTGGGGTTCTTGAGCGCGTTTTTCAACCGAATTTGCTGTAACTTGGTATTTTGTAGTCGTATATGGTAGCAAATCTCATTACCAACAATTTTTAATATTCTCCCCGTTTTGGGGTCGTCCCCATATAACCCCATTTTTATACCCTCCACCATGGTACGGAGGGTATATTATTTTGTCATTCCGTTTGTAACTCATCGAAATTTTCATTTCCGACCCTATAAAGTATATATATTCTTGATCAGGGTAAAATTCTAAGACGATCTAGCCATTTCCGTCCGTAAGTCCGTCCGTCTGTTGTAATCACGCTATCTTCTGAAGGAATTGAGACAGGGTGCTGAAATTCTGCATAGGTTTGTCTTTTGTCTGCAGGCAGGTCAAGTTCCAAGATGGGATATATCGGTCCACGTTTAGGTATAGCTCCCATATAACAATACCCCCCAATTTTCGGTATTTTGAGGTTCTTGAGCGCGATTTTCAACCGAATTCGCTGAAATTGGGTACCAAATACATTGGGTTTTCATTCACTTTTTCTAGTAGGCCCCATATAAGGGCACCCCCAATTTTCGGTATTTTGAGGTTCTTGAGCGCGTTTTTCAACCGAATTTGGTATTTAGTAGTCGTATATGGTAGCAAATCTTCCTACAAAAAACTAATAATATTCGCCCCCTTTTTGAGGTACTCCCCATATAACCCCCTTTTTATACCCTCCACCATAGTATGGAGGGTATATTTATTTTGTCATACCGTTTGTAACTCATCGAAATATTCATTTCAGTGACTCTTAATCCGGATTAAGTGTAATTGTCCCCGGATTAAGGCTTAATCCGGATTAAGGGTCATTTACCCCGGATTAAGGCTTAATCCAGAATAAGTCTTCATGCGGATCAAGGGTCATTGACCCCGGATTATCGGTCATTGACCCCGGATTAAGGATTAATCCGGATAA
>NW_026881043.1:0-32692 GCF_032173495.1 Musca vetustissima | reverse complement strand
TGGAAATAATCTTGAAACAAAAAACTAAAATACGGCATTTTTAAATCTAAGACCAAGCGAAGTCAGCTAATGGTACCACATTGCGTATTATTATTAACAATTCGGCTAAGCATTCATCATACGCCACCCAAGTATTGCAATTAAACCTGAAGGAACTCAAATTTTCTGCGGATGTTTATTCCGAGCCTGGGAAATATTTCGTGATATTTGCATCCTCTTGCCCGATTAGGGGTAAACAGCACCTCTTCGACACATTGACATATATTCCGAATATAAGTTTTCGGTCCACTTCATTCCAAAATTATTATCTGATCATCACCGAAAATTATAGGCGTTGTCCTTGACAATAACTGGAACCTTATGGAACATTTCAAAGCGATCAGCGCTATAGTTCCGCGCTCTAGAGTGATAATGAGTTATTAATAATATACGGATACGGAGATACCTGTAAATATTTAGGTGTAACTCCCACATCCTTACAACAATATTATTGGTATTAATTTAATGGTAAACCACTCCTCTTGGATATAATATCAACTTCTCGGGTCTATGTGATTCAGGGGTAAATATATACGCGATAGAATACAAATTTTGTCATTTTTCACACAAAAGTCAGGGTCCATTTGACCCGCTAAATATTGACCAATCTTTATCAAAACAGGCATGCTTATTCTTTGGCCCGATCCCCTTCTCCATGCAAAATTTCACGATGTTCGGGCCATTATTGCGGGCTCTGGAGCGACCAGAAAAACCGACAAAAATTTAGATTTGGTCTATTTCATCCCCTAAATATTAACCGACCAAAAACAATAGGGGTCTTCATTGGCCACAACCCATCCTACATGCAATTTCGTGAAGATTGGTCCATAACTGTTGCCTATATCGTGTTTACAAATTATAATGGACAGACGGACGGACACACATCTCTAGATCGACTCAGCTAGTCGAGATATTACGATCGGTATACGTAAAGGTGGGTCTAGGACCAATATTTCGCGGTTTTACAAACTTTTGGGGCTGCACAAAGCTATAATACCCTGACAACATAGTTGTGTAGGGTATAAAAATATCCTTAAAGATCCATTGTCTCTAAGAAAAATATTCATTAAAATTGCATGTCTGGTGGCTGAGAAAAAATATTCTTTAAAAAATTCACGGATGGGTTAGTTCAGATAAAGTATTTTTTAAAAATGTACTCATATTCTTGAAAAAAATCTACTCATATTCTAAATTTTCAAATATCCTTAGTCTCTTAAAAAATATTGTTTCATAAATACACACCTAAGGTGTCTCAGAAAAAAAAATATTCTTAAAAAATCTAGGCCTAGGGTGTCTAAGAAACAACATTCCAAGCATAGGGTTTCTCAAAAAAAAATATTATTTAAAACCCTAAGCCCAGAAAAATTAATATTCTTTAAAAAATTAAGCCTAGGGTTTTTTAGAAAAATAAACATCCTTTAAAGAATTAAGCCTAGTATATTTCAGAAAATAACATTCTTTAAAAAAACCCTGCCTATGTTGTCTCAGAAAACAATATTCTTTAAAACCCTAAGCCTAGGACGTCTCCGCAAAAAATATGCTATAAAAAATCCACGCCTAGATTGGCCCAAGAAATAAAAGTCCTCATCTGGGTGGCTGGGAAAGAAAATACTTTAAGGGAACCCCATCTATTCTCGATTTTAATTTTTCAATGGGATGGTAAATCAATACCAATGCTTGTTAAGGTTTGTAACTTTGCACATATATATTTGAAGATTTAAAAGAGAAGAAAAATAATTTACAAAAAATGTTTGTTATTGTTTTGTTGTTGTTTTTTTGTAACTAAAGAAAAGTCCTTATTTTTGATGGCGGGCATGATAACTCCTCACTGGACCATCGGAATCCGAAAATTCCAGCGGTGTTAGAAAGAGCACATGCCTGTCTCTCGTATGAACTAGGATTATTGACTTCGCTCTAAAATTAACAAAATGGCGGACCTTTGAAAAAATATTTTTGGAAAATCGCCGATTTTTGACCAAAAACCAAGTTAAAAAAAGGAAGATCAAGTTCATACGATAGCTATACACTCACAGAGAAACTTGCAAACAAATTTGGAATCGATTGGGTTATTAGCTTTTGTGTTATCGTGCCCGCCATTCGCAAAAACATGTTTAGAGAAAAGCGCCTTTAAAGTTTGAGAAACCCTTCAGCCGTCACTTGATGCTGACACAATAAATTGGCTATATCTTCAAGAGTTCTTGAAATTTTGTAGAGACATTCTTTAATCAGTGTAGATTCGAATTATATCAACAAAAATTTTGACCCCGAGAATGGGGGGGTCTCCTTAAAAAAATCCACGCCTAGTGTAGATGAAAAAAAAAATATTTTAAACCCTGTAAGGAAAATAGTAAAGTCGGACTGGGCCGTCTATATGATACCCTTCACCACTTTGGGTATATTCTACACATGTATCGCCTTTTTGAAGGAACATTGACATGAAATTGAACAAACTTAAATATGTGATCTTTATGTATATCTAAACCGACTTTCAATCCTTACACATGTCATTCTGCAAGCTAGGCTAAATTTTGTAAATCGATTTAAAGCACACTTGACACACGTTATTTGGTATGCTGCACGGTTTAAAATTTAAACTCAATCAGACATCCATTGATTACTTGGTGTACAGTTAACATGAATAGATGGAAATTATATATGGAAGCTATGATAAATCTATATCTGAACCCAGATATATATATAGGAGGTGTATGTAAATCTGACCTATTTTCACGAAACTTAGCACACATTATTATATACGCACTTCAGTACGCTATGCCAAATTTCGTGCAAATCGAAAAATGTATAGGGGCGTAAGTGCACCATTTACATAAAATCGGACAAAAATATATATGGGAGCTATATCTAAATCTAAACTGATTTTCACGAAAATTTTCACACCTTCATCTAGACTTAATTTAGTACCCTAGGCCAAATTTCGTGCAAATCGAAATATATATGGGAAAGATATATAGGGACTTTGGTACACCATTTATCTTAAATCGGACGAAGATATATATGGGAGCTATATCTAAATCTGAACCGATTTTCACGAAACTTTGCAAACATCATTCTAGGCTCAATTCAGTACGCTATGCAAAATTTCGTGCAAATCGAAAGATATATAGGGATTTTTTTGCACCATTTGTATTAAGTCGGACGAAAATATATATGGGAGCTATATCTAAACCTGAACCGATTTTCAAGAAATTTTACACACATCATTCTAGACCTAATTTATTACGCTATGACAAATTTCGTGCAAATCGAAAGATATATAGGGACTTTGGTACGTCATTTACCTTAAATCGGACGAAAATATATATGGGAGCTATATCTAAATCTGAACCGATTTTTTCCAATTTCAATAAGGTTCGTCCTTGGTCCAAATAAGTGAGCTGTGCCAAATTTCATCCAAATCGGATAAAAAATGCGTCCAGTACTTTGTTTACAATTTAACATGGACAGACAGACGGACGGACATGAATAAATCGATTTAAAAAGTGATTCTATGCATATTCTCAAAAGGAATCATGTGCCTATCACGTTTCTTTTTGCCTGTTACAAACATATGCACAAATACATAATATCCTGTACCACAGTGTGGTGAAGGGTATAAAAATCCACGCCTAGTGTGGCTCAGAAAAAATACTTTAAAAAATCCATGACTAAGCTGGCTCAGGAAAAAAATACTTTTAAAAACCCTAGCCTAGATTAGCTCAGAAAAAATATTCTTTAACAAATCCAAGCCCAAGATGACTCCGATAAAATATTCTTTAAGTAATCCGCGCCCAAGGTGTCTTAAAACAAATCCTTAAAAGATATTCTATAAAATATCTACGTCTAGGGTGGCACATACTTATGGTTGTTCAGATTTCCCCTAACTAAATTCCTCCCACTGTAGTCGGAATTCAATTCAAAATAACTGCTAATAGAAAAACTAAAAATGCAAAAGAAACCCAACAAAGAAACCACATCAAATAAAATTAAAGTGAGTGAACGCTTCGTATTTTTTCGGGTTTTTTTTCAACACCCTGTGATCACACACATGACAAATGAAAGCAATGGCAATAAAGCAACAAACAAAACAAAAACAACAGTTCTAGCTAATCCCCAAAATGATTTATGGCATTCACAAGCCACCATACATACCTCGTAACGTTTATCACTGTCAATATTGGGTAATTTTTCAATGAACTCTTCCAGCATATTTTCGAAAGAACCGCGCAGCACAGGCTTGGCTGAGGGGAGGTAATGCAGTGGAGAAGTTCTGTTGTAGCGGCTGCCTCAGTTTTGGATTTTGTTTACAACATTATGGCATGGCTGGACCAAAAGGACGTAAAGCACCACCAATTTTCACACCTGTTGATATAGGTATGTGTGTGTGTGTATGCAATACTGGACACCCACACTTGGTGAGGATTTTTTTTTGTTCACTTCAAATGTGTTTTGGTTTGGTTTATTAGCTGCCCTTTAGTGCTCGCCGAGGAATGTATGTGATGACTGTCCCAACTGTCCATCCGTCTGAGGGCGAAGAAAAAAGAATCACAGATATGGAATGTTAAAATAGTCGAATAAATATATATATATATATATATATATATGTATTTATGCTTACAGAATTAAATATACTAATAATATATGGTACAGATGGGAATAAATATGCAAATTGCTAAATCATATGAACAGAAATCACATAAAGTTTTTAGAATAGTCTACACAACAAACACACAAATGCTAAGATTCAAAAACAAAAGTTAGCCACTTCAAAAAACCGAAAAAAGGAAATCAAATTTGTATACCCATGGGCCAAAAGAATGGGAATATATTATTTTGAAAAGAATAATCAGAACCATGGCAGTGAATTATGAAAGGTTTTTTTTTTAATTGGAATATGGATTTTTATACCCTACACAACTATGTTGTGAGGGTATTATAGCTTTGTGCAGCCCCAAAAGTTTGTAACGCCGCGAAATATTGGTCCCAGACCCACCTTTAAGTATACCGATCGTCATATCTCGACTAGCTGAGTCGATCTAGACATGTGTGTCCGTCTGTCCATTATAACTTGTAAACACGAAGGGTATTATAGCTTTGTGCAGCCCCAAGAGTTTTTAACGCCTAGACCCACCTTTAAGTATACCAATCGTCATATATCGACTAGCTGAGTCGATCTAGACATGTGTGTCCGTCCGTCCGTCCGTCTGTCCATTATAATTTGTAAACACGATACAGGCCACAGTTATGGATCAATCTTCACGAAATTTTGCATGTAGAATGAGTTCTGGTCAATGAAGGCCCCTTTTGTTTTTGGTAAACATCGGTTTGTATTTAGGGGATGAAATGGACCAAATACGTAATTTTTGGACCAAATGGACCAAATACGTAATTAGCTCCCATATATAGCTTTTTTGAGCCATCCTAGAAGTAGATTATTTAAGGAATATTTTTTATTTTAAAGAATAATTTTCAGGGTCGCCCTAGGCTTGGATATTTTAAAAAATATTTTTTTCTGGGGTAGACAATTTAAGGAATATTTCTTCTGGCTTGGATGTTTTAACCATTTCAGTGTTTTTGTCAAATATATTCGACATTTAAAAGTACTCTCTTTCTTTGCGATTTTTCGGTTATGTTTTTATACGCTTCACCACACTGTGGTACAGGGTATTATGTCTTTGTGCATATGTGTGTAACAGGCAAAAATAATCGAGATAGACCCATAGTTCCTTCTGAGAATATGCATAGAATCACTTTCTAAGTCGATTTATGCATGTCCGTCCGTCCGTCCGTCTGTCTGTCTGTCCATGTTAAATTGTAAACAAAGTATAGGACGCATTTATGATACGAATTGGATGAAATTTGGCACAACTCATTTGTTTGGCCCAAGGAACAACCCTATTGAAATTGGGAAAAATCGGTCTAGATTTAGATATAGCTCCCATATATATTCTCGTCCGATTTAAACTAAATGGTGCACCAAAGTCCCTATATATCTTTCAATTTCGATTTGGCACAGCGTAATGAATAAGGTCTAGAATGATGTGTGCAAAATTTCGTGAAAATCGGTTCAGGTTTAGATATAGCTCCCATATATTTTCGTCCGATTTAATGTAAATTGTGTACCAAAGTCCCTATATATCTTTCGATTTGCACGAAATTTGGCACAGCGTACTAAATTAAGTATAGAATGATGTGTGCAAAGTTTCGTGAAAATCGGTTCAGATATAGATATAGCTCCCATATATAGCTTCGCCCGATTTTAGGTAAAAAGTCCACTAAAGTCCCTGGAAATCTTTTGATGTGAAAGAAATTTGGCACAGAGTTATGAATAAGATCGAGAATGATGTCTACCAAGTTTCGTGAAAATCGGTTCAGATTTAGATATAGCTCCCATATGCATTTTCATTGCATGCACCAAAGACCCTATATATCTTTCGATTTGCACGAATTTTGGTATAGCTCCTTGAAAAGCTCCATAGCTAGGCCGATTGACACAACGTACTGATGTCATATAAATTAGTCTCTGGCAAGATCCCTGAAATCGGTTCAGATATAGATCTTTAACAAAACGCGTCGTCTGTTAGGATACATATGTAAAATATACCCAAAGTGGTGAAGGGTATCATATAGTCGGCCCAGTCCGAATTTACTACTTTCCTTACTGGTTGTTTTTACTTAAAGATAGACGAAACTGGTTGAGGATTTAAATGGCAATTGCAATTTTTTCTAAACTATGTCCCTTTATATGATATTAAATACAAAATTTTAGATTTTTTATTCCGGCAAAATTTTTTGTTGACACTGAAAGGGTTAAAGAATATATTATCTCAGCCATTTTGTCCCGAATATTTCCAAAGATTTGTATTAATGCTTTCAATGAAGTCTTAAGTGTGGATTTTTAAAGAGTAATTCGTTAAATAAATACCACCAACTGTGATAAAAACCAGTTAGGAAAGTAGTAAAGTCGGACTGGGCCGACTATATGATACCCTTTACCACTTTGGGTATATTGTACATATGTATTCTTTCAATTGCATGTCAAAGTTTCCTCGAAGGAACATACTAATGTCTTCCGGCAACCTATGCTAAATTTCATTCGGGCAGATTTAGAGTCGTCTGCGAAGCATCGGACAAATTTTTGGAAAACGATTTATAGCAAAATTGATACACGCAATTTGGTATGCCGCACTGTCAAAAATTTAATCTCAATCAGACACCCGTTCGAATTACATATGGAAGCTATGGCTGCATCTGCACCAATTTCAAGAAAACGCAATAACGTCATTCAAGTCTCAATTCGATACGTTGTGCAAAATTTCGTATTAAGAGGACAAACATTAGGATTTTGGTGCACCATTTATGTAAAATCCGACGAATATATATATATATATATAAAGTTTTATCGACATCTGAACTGATTTTCCCGAAACTTACCACACATCGTTGTAGACTCAATTCAGTGCGCTATATTAAATTTCGTGGCAATCGAAGGATATATAGGGACTTTGGTGCACCATTTACATAAAATCGGACGAAAATATGTATAAGAGGTACATCTAATTTTGAACGATTTTCACGAAACTTGACACACATCATTCTAGACACAATTCAGTATACTATGCCCAATTTCGTGCAAATCAATGGATATAAAGAGACTTTGGTGAACTATTTACCTAAAATCGGACGAAAATATATATATGGGAGCTATATCTAAATCTGAACCGATTTTCTCGAAATTTAACATACATTGTTCTAAACTTAATTCAGTACGCTATGCAAAATTTCGTTCAAATCGAGTTATATATAGGGACTTTGGTGTACCATTTACATAAAATCGGACGAAAATATATATGGCTGCTATATGGAAATCTGAACCGATTTTCACGAAACTTACCACTCATCGTTCTAGACTAAATTCAGTACGCTGTCCCAAATTTCGTGCAAATATAAGGATATAAAGGGAATTTGGTGCACTATTTACCTAAAATCGGACGAAAATATGTATGGGAGCTATTTCGAAATCTGAACCGATTTTCTCGAAGTTTAACATACATTGTTCTAAACCTAATTCAGTACGCTATGCCAAATTTCGTGCAAATCGAAAGATATATAGGGACTTTGGTACACCAATTACCTAAAATCGGACGAAAATATATATGGGAGCTATATCTAAATCTGAACCGATTTTCAGGAAACTTAACACACATCATTCAGGACCCTATTCATTACTCCGTGTCAAGTTTCGTGCAAATCGAAAGGTATATAGGGACTTTGTTGCACTATTTACCTTAAGTCGGTCGAAACTATATATGGGAGCTATATCGAAATCTGATCCGATCTCCCAATTTCAATAGGGTTCGTCCTTAGGCCAAATAAATGAGCTGTGCCAAATTTCATCCAATTTTAATCAAAAATGCGACCTGTGCACTGTATACAATTTAACATGGACAGACGGACGGACGGACATGCATAAATCGACTCAGAAAGTGATTCTATGCATATTCTCAAATTTCATCCAATTTTAATCAAAAATGCGACCTGTACACTGTATACAATTTAACATGGACAGACGGACGGACGGACGGACATGCATAAATCGACTCAGAAAGTGATTCTATGCATATTCTCAAAAGGAACCATGTGTCTATATCGTTTCCTTTTGCCTGTTATAAACATATCCACAAAGACATAATACCCTGTACCTGGTGAAGGGTATAAAAACCGTTGTTTTGAAAAGGTAGAATTCTATTATTTTGGAATGGGTCTTGTTGATGCAAACTATAGACTAATATTGAAAACCTACTTATGTTTGGCGGGGCCATAATTTGTCTGTCCTCCACCAGGAGTTGGACATTCAAAGTACTTAATATCTGTTGGGACCCTTATATGGTGACCCTTATATATCAATACATATATTTTGTGATATGGATCTCCCAAAGTGCGAAGAAGAAAATTAGGGATCGGAATGTTTATATGGATATTATGTCAAAATATGGAACGTTATATTGTTCGTGGGTCAATACCAAACATCCTAGAAGTACTAGCAATGTATATCAAAATATGTCAATATACATAAATATATCAACAAATTTTAATCCATTAATTTTATTGTTTCAACATAAATTCAAATTTGATGCAGGGTTGATTTTCTATTAAAATGAACATGCTAAAATTATTTACAAATTAACAAAAAAAAAATCTATAAAAAATTTTAGTTTCAAAACTTACTTCACAATACTCCTTTCGAATTGATAGGGTTAACAATTCGAAAAAAAATTATCACCTAAATGATGGTCTCATTAGAACGGTAAATAAATGGACGACATCGCTGCAATACATCAACTTCTCAACGATAATTAACCAACGGTCATCATTATTTACAGACCAATACCGACATACAAACACACCGACACATAAATATACGCGCGTAACAAAAGTCGAGCATCAACTTGACAATAGGAAGTAATGACACTTTTTGTCCCACAAAAAACACACACGCGATAACACTCACGTACATATATGCTCACCCTCGTTAAATACTTTTTGTTTTTTCTTCACTTTTTTTCTCAGCAGATACTTAGAACGAATGCAACAGCAACAACAATAACAAGAGTCAAGTTAAAAAATCAAAGTCAATGAATCAAACGTTTAACAGACGACCATAGACGGAGCGAGAGAGAGAGAGTGACAGTGTAGGCGTTAGGAGAGGGTTAAACTGGAGTACGATAGAAATATAGACAGAGTATTGAATGCACTACACATAGGTACAAGTGTGTGTGCGTGCCACAACACATAGGGCAAAATAACGGAGAACGAAGAAAAAATAAACGAACGAAAAATCACCGCACTACAACCGACAATTTGCCTTTTTTGCTATTGAATGCCACTGAAAAGTGCCCACTGCCACAGCACAAAACAAACTGAATCGTCGTTGGTCGCCCAGCCATCATCATATGCTGCTCCTAGCTGGCTGGCTGGCTGTATGCCTGGCCGTTTGGTGTTGATGCCGATGCCGATGCTTGTGTGATGTTTCTGTTCCATTGTTGTTGTTGCTGCTGCCACACTTTTCAGTAATATCTTTTCGTTTCCGTGTGATGTTCGTTTGGTATTTGCCGTTCTGATTTTTTGCTGTTGTTGCTGTTCACTTTCTTCTTCCTCTTCATATGTCCTTATGCTTCTTGCAACAAACATTCGCACCCAAATCGCCTCAAAATTGGGAGACACAAACATTTATGCACATTGGCATATTTACACAAACGGAGACACAAACACACTCACTCACTCACACACATATACATTCATTCATTCTCTCATTCATGACAATTTGCCTAGCACACACGGACACACACATACATGCATACTCCTATACTACTTTGCACTTATTGTAGACGACTCTCCAATAAACATCTTGTTGTATTATTGAGAGCATTGAAAATCAACGACAGCAGCAACAACAACAACAATGGCTATGAATGGTGTTGCCTGGCTATTTTGTTGTTGGCACTTTACTACGTATTCAGAGTTGTCGTTGTAGAGGGTTTTCTCTCGGAGACTTTAAGGATTTCTGTCTACAGTAGATGTTGCTTCAAAAACTACATTCTTCAAAACAAATTCACAAAAAAAATATTCTTTGAAAAAAATATATATTCACACAAAATATAAATCACACAAAAATCAGTTTTTTATAGGTATACAATTCTCTACAATATATTATTTAACAAAAAAAAACGAAAAAACATTGTATATTGCATTGTATGCTAGTACTTAAATACTGTTTGAAACGACTCAGTTTAAAGTGATAATGGGGCAAAATTTTTATTGGTGGGCTGCATTTTATCCAGGAGCATTTTTCACTACCAAAAAAACGGGAATCTCAAATTACAGCTACTTGATGATACAACAACGAACAAAGCCCAAAATAACAAAAAAAACCTGTAAGGAAAATATATATGGGAGCTATATCTAAATCTGAACCGATTTTGACGAAACTTAACACACATCATTACGCTGTGCCAAATTTCGTGCAAATCGAAAGATATTTAGGGACTTTGGTACACCATATACCTTAAATCGGACGAAAATATATATGGGAGCTATATCTAAATCAGTAAACTTAACACACATCATTCTATACCTAATTCGTTACACTGTGCCAAATTTCGTGCAAATCGGAAGATATATAGGAACTATGGTGGACCATTCACCTAAAATCGGGCGAAATTATATATGGGAGCTATATCTAAATCTGAACCGATTTTCACGAAACTTTGCACACATCAATCTAGACTTTGCACACATCAATCGGACGAAAATATATATGGGAGCTATATCTAAATCTGAACAGATTTTCTCGAAACTTGGCACACATTGTTCTGGAACTATTCAGTATTCTATGCCAAATTTCGTGCAAATCGAAAGATATGCAGGGACTTTTGTGCACCATTTACATTAAATCAGGCGAAAATATATTTGGGAGCTCCATCTAAATCTAAACCGATTTTCTCGAAACTTGGCACACATCATTCTGGAACTATTGAGTACTCTATGCAAAACTTTGTGCAAATCGAAAGATATATAGGGACTTTGGTACACCATTTACATAAAATCGGACGAAAATATATATGGGAGCTATGTCTAAATCTGAACCGATTTTTCCCAATTTCAATAGGGTTCGTCCTTGAGCCAAATAAGTGACCTATGCCAAATTTCGTCCAATTCGGATCATAAAAAAGGGGGTTATATGGGGACTACCCCAAAAAGGGGGCGAATATTAATAATTTTTGGTAGGGAGATTTGTTAACATATACGACTACAAAATACCAAATTACAGCCAATTCGGTTGAAAACCGTGCCCAAGAACCGCAAAATACCGAAAATTGGAGGGTACCCTTATATGGGGGCTACCCGGAAAAATGAACCTATATTTATAATTTTTAGTGGAGAGATTTGATAGCCAATAAGAACTCAAAGTACTAAATTACAGCCAATTCGGTGAAAAAGCTGGTCAAAACCCCCCAAAAACTGAAGATTGGGAGGTACCGTTATATGGGGGCTACCAGAAAAAGTGGGCCTATATTTATAATTTTTTGGTGGAGAAATTTGGTATCCAAAAAGAACCCATTTTACCAAATTTCAGCGAATTCAGTTGAAAACCGCGCTCAAGAATCCTAAAATACCGAAAATTAGGGGGTACCCTTATATGGGGGCTACCCGAAAAAATTGGCCTGTATTTATAATTTTTTGTGAAGAGATTTTCTACCCAATAGGAACTCAAATTATTGAATTACAGACAATTCGGTGAAAAAATCCGGTCAAACTCCCCCAAAAACTGAAAATTGGGAGGAACCCTTATATGGGGGCTACCAGAAAATGTGGACCTATATTTATAATTTTTAGTGGGGAAATTTGGTACGCAATAAAAACCCAATCTACCAAATATCAGCGAATTCGGTTGAAAACCGCGCTCGAAAACCCTAAAATACCGAAAATTGGGGGGTACCCATATATGACCTGCCTGCAGACAAAAGACGACTCTATGCAAAATTTTAGCGTTCTATCTCAATTCGTTTAGACGCTAGAGTGATTACAACAGACAGACAGACAGACAGGCGGACATGCTTCGTCATAGAATTTTACGCTGATCAAGAATATATATACTTTATAGGGTCGAAAATGATTATTTCGATGAGTTACAAACGGAAAAAGAAAACTAATATACCCTCCAGCCTATTTGGGCTTAGAAAAAATATTCTTTAATAAATCCACACCTATAAATCTAGTGGTTCTTGAAAAAAATATTGTGTAAAAATGCCCACGGCCGTAAATCTGGTGATCCTTGAAAAAAAATATTTTTTAAAAAATTCAAGCCTTGAAAAATATTCTTTACAAAAGCCCACGAATTTAATTCTGGTGATCCTTGAAAAATTATTTAAATTATCTACGCCTTGAAAAATATTCTTTAAATTATCTACGCCTTGAAAAAAATTCCTTAAATAATCCACGCGTTGAAAAAAATTCTTTAAATAATCCACGCCTTGAAAAAAAATTCTTTAAATAATCCACGCCTTGAAAAAAATTCCTTAAATAATCCACGCCTTGAAAAAAAATTCTTTAAATAATCCACGCCTTGAAAAAATTACTTAAATAATCCACGCCTTGAAAAAAAATCCTTAAATAATCCACGCCTTGAAAAAAAAATCTTTAAATAATCCACGCCTTGAAAAAAATTCCTTAAATAATCCACGCATTGAAAAAAAATTTTTTAAATAATCCACGCCTTAAAAAAAATTCTTTAAATAATCCACGCCTTGAAAAAAATCTTTAAATAATCCACGCCTTTAAAAAAAATTCTTTAAATAATCTACGCCTTGAAAAAAAATTCTTTAAATAATCCACGCCTTGAAAAAAAATATTCTTTAAAAACCCTACACCATTAATTCAGCTGATTCTGGTGATAAAATAAAATTATTTAAAAAATGCACGCCTATGAAAAAATTAAAATTGTCCCCGGCGCTGTATACGTGCTGCCAACACGTATACGAACCACCGGCCTAACCAAATAATTTCCTTCTTATCCCTAAGTAGCAATTACCTTTGAATCATAAATTAATACAAACGATTTTATGCTCCATTCTAAAGTTAGCAATACTTTTCTTCAATATGTGTGTGGTTGTATGTGTGTATTTTATTTGTAACTATGCCGGTATGTGTGCGCATTTATTTGAGTATGCACTAAATGATGCTAGACCGAATATTGCCTCAATTTCTATATTATAGATGAAAGAGTGTTCGAACCGTCTGACAGACCGACCAACATTCTTTTGTGCCGAACACGTGCTTTACTGCCATTGTAAATAGGTTCATCGGTATGTGTGTGTGAGTGCTTGCGTAAATAACAGTGTGAGTAAGTATTGTCACTTCGGCTCGAATAAAAAAAACACACACACACACAAAGAGAACTTTTAGTCCATTTCGCATAGCATACGTACGAAATATAATGTGTTTTATTTAACGAAGCATCTTCGTCGTCATTGTCGTTTCCTTTAATAACCCTGTAGGGAAATGAACCAATTTTAAACTAACTTTAAACTAATTTTAAAATAGTCACTACTAGTCCATTTATCGATGATTTTTCTTTGTACCAACTGACTATTTTTACATGGCGATGATCGCGGTAGTAGTCAGTAACTTTTCAACTGGTTACAAACTAGCTATTTTTGACCGATTTATAGTTAGATTAAAAAAATGCAGATAGTCATCGGTCGAAAAGAGATTAATTTGTATGTAGAATTTTCGAAATGACTATTAGTTGGTATATGTTAATATAAATATGTACTAACTTAACATGGATAATTTGTAATTTTGCCAATACTGCAACGTTTGAATCTATGAAATAACGTTAGACAATATACAATTTCAGTTAAGAATTCAATATATTTTATTATAAATAGTTGGAAAATTATATACATAGGTGGAAATACATAAAATATGTCAAATCAAATAAATAATAATGCTTTTTGGAGCTCTTTCTCTGGATCCACTGGAAGTGATCGCAGGGCGTCCATAAGGCACTCGAAAACATTTTGGAAATCTTTTAGGTAGGCTGATGATCTGAAATATAGTGAAATTAATATTCGAATTAGAATAGTTGGTTTTAATTTATATAATAAATTACTTACTTAAATTCATGCTGAGGCGTTTCACTGATTTTGGCGGGGACTCCATGAATGATTTTTCTCCATCTTTGCATTCGGTGTTGTTGTGTGGAATGCAATTCTAACGGTTTCTTGTTTTGCTTGTGTTATGTTTTTGATGACATGAACATTTTTGGTTTCAATGTGGTTGAGCCTTAGATGACTTTCTAGCTAATTTATAATCAGTTGATTAATAATTTCTTTGTAACTAAACATTTTGTAAACTAGTTGATGAAAGTCCTACAGGGAATATTTTACTCTTGCATAAAGACCATCGACAAAACAAAACAAAACAGCAACAACAACAACTATTGAGGCTTTTATTCAACAGTCACAGTTTCCCTCCCAAAAACCACCACAGGCCACAATGAATGGAATGACATTTTTATATTCATGATGGAAGATGTTATGTTGTTGTTGTTGATGTTTTCCATTTAAGTTCATTTCATTAACATTGAGGGGCTTTGATTGGGCCAGTGAGGAAGTGGACCAAGTCCATTTGGAAAATATAAACAAAGTAAAAAAATTATAACAATATAGTTGAAGGGACTTAAGTTAATTTATCTAGACTGACGGAAATTCGTAAATATTCTAAAACCGAAAGAATATATTTTAAACTTATCTTAAGGCTATTCCAACATGCTCCGTTAAATATCTATAAAATATTCTGACTAAATCTACTATGGACTTGGTCTATTTCCCCCTTATATGCATCAACGACCTTTCTACATTTCCGATAAGCCGAATGAAAAGTGACGAAGCCCAATACAACAAGAACAACTTCTTCTATACTATACGTGGAGTTTCGTTTAACCCCAATTTATAACGTCACTGCGTGACCTCACCAGCACACAGACTCACACACACACACACACGTAAACAGATTCGTTTGGGTGCATAAACTGATTTCAGGTTTTATATTTTTGTGTTGTTGTATTTTTCAGCTTTAAGCTATTTATTTCGTAAATAGCTATGGTCGGCAGCTGTATGTCGTCTCTGTGTGTATGTTCGTGTGTGTGTGTGAGTACTGTGTTTATATATCCCCTGTGACGTTGCAAACATTTTAAAAATTCTAGGGCAACGTTCGTGTTAAACCAATGCCCAGAAAATTGGATTTAGCCGAGTGTGAGTGGACTTGAAAATATTGGTATTTTATTTGAATGAAATGATGTGAATTTTGATCGAATTTTAGTTAGCATCAATTGTTTGGAAACAAATCAAATTATAATTTAAACGAATTTGCTGATATGTTTATATATTATTAGGGACATTGTAAATAGGGAAATGATTTCGTTTATAATAATAAATATTTTTTTAATAAACCTATAAGCGGACTACGATTAAATAGAGATTACTTCGTGAGGCCAGTGTACTGTATACGTGTTGACAGGACGTATACTAACCTCTGAACAATTACAAATTTTGTTTGAAAAATTCCAAGACCCCAAAGGTTTACATAACATTTTAAATGGATATATAGAACAGATTTTATAAAGGATATTTTTTCAAGGATCCATAAGTGTGGAATTTTTAAAGAAACCTGTTTCAAGCCTCCCTGAGCGTAGAGCTTTTAAAAAGTATTTATCAAGGATACATAGACGTGGATTTTTAAAGAATATTTTCAAGGATCCATAAGCGTGGATTTTTATACCCTACACAACTATGTTGTCAGGGTATTATAGCTTTGTGCAGCCCCAAAAGTTTGTAACGCCGCGAAATATTGGTCCTAGACCCACCTTTAAGTATACCGATCGTCATATCTCGACTAGCTGAGTCGATCTAGACATATGTGTCCGTCCGTCCGTCAACCACCGCGAATTTTTGCATGGAGAAGGGGATCGGGCCAAAGAATAAGCATGCCTGTTTTGATAAAGATCGGTCAATATTTAGCGGGTCAAATGGACCCTGATTTTTGTGTGAAAAATGACAAAATTTGTATTCTATGGCGTATATATTTGCCCCTGAAGTATGTTCAAGAGGAGTGGTTGACCTTTAAATTGATACCAATTATATGGTCGTATGTACTCATATGTAGGAGCTACACTTAAATATTTACAGGTGCTTACGTATTCAGACATTATTTAGTAACCCAAAACCACACCAGGGCGGAAATATAGCGCTGATCGCTTTGAAAATTTCCATGAGATTCCAGTTATGGTCAAGGACAACGCCTATAACTTTCGGTGATGATCAGATAATAATTTTGGGATGAAGGGGACCGAAAACTTAACATTTTGTGTGTTTTTTTTTTTTTTTTGAGTCGATCTATAGGCCACAATTGAAAGCTCAACATCACTACATAACCCACGGTAAAGAGAATCTGGACAAATATAGCCCTCGTCTACTGAATATTAGTAATATATGTTGACCTTTAGTCAGGTTTCAAGAGGGTGCAAATAACGCAAAGTTAGATTTTCGTGGAAGTTGTGAAGGGTATTATATGGTCGGCCCCGTCCGACTATACTGCTCCGCTAACTGGTTTAAAGAATATATTTTTCAAAGACCAACAGGGGTGTATTTTTTAAAGAATATTTTTTTAAGACCAACAGGCGTGAATATTTTAAAGAATATTTTTTCAAAGTCCAACAGGCGTGGCTTTTTTAAGAATATTTTTTTCAAGGACCAACAGGCGTGGATTTTTTAAAGAATATTGTTTTCTAGGACCAACAGGCGTGAATTTTTTAAAGAATATATTTTTTCGAGGACCAACAGGTGTGGATTTTATAAAGAATATTTTTTAAGGACCAACAGGTGTGGATTTTTTAAAGAATATTTTTTCAAGGACCAACAGGTGTGGATTTTTTAAAAAATATTTTTTTCAAGGACCTACAGGTGTGGATTTTTTAAAAAATATTTTTTTCAAAGACCAACAGGCGTGGATTTTTTAAAAAATATTTTTTTCAAAGACCAACAGGCGTGGATTTTTTAAAAAATATTTTTTTCAAAGACCAACAGGCGTGGATTTTTTAAAAAATATTTTTTTCAAAGACCAACAGGCGTGGATTTTTTAAAAAATATTTTTTTCAAAGACAAAAAGGCGTGGATTTTTATTTAACATTTTTTTTGCAAGGACCAAGAGGGGACCATGGGACAAATATTTAAAAAACAGTCCACGCTTGAAGCTCTGCAAATTCATGAACAAATATTCTCTAAAATTTTCACGCTTATAGCTCAGCAGGTGATAGAAAAATTACCCTTCACCACACAGGGGTACAGGGTATTATGTCTTTGTGCATATGTTTGTAATAGGTAAAAGGAAACGAGATAGACTCATGGTTCCTTTTGAGATTATGCATAGAATCACTTTCTGAGTCGATTTATGCATGTCCGTCCGTCCGTCTGTCCGTCAGTTGGTGTTATAATCCGCATTTATAATCCGATTTGGATGAAATTTGGCACAGCTCATTTGTTTGGCCCAAGGACGAACCCTATTGAAATTGGGAAAAATCGGTTCAGATTTAGATATAGCTCCCATATATAGTTTCGTCCGATTTCATGTAAATGGTGCACCAAAGTTTCTATATATGTTTAGATTGGCACGAAATTCGGCATAACGTACTGAATTAAGTCAAGAATGATGTCTGTCAAGTTTCGTGAAAATCGGTCCAGATTTAGATATAGCTCCCATATATAGTTTCTTCAAATTTCATGTAAATGGTGCACCAAAGTCCCTATATATTTTTTGATTTTCACGAAATTTGACATATCGTACTGACTTGATGCTGGAATAATGTGTGCTGAGTTTCGTGAAAATCGATCCAGATTTAGATATAGCTCTCATATATAGTCTCGTTCGATTTCATGTAAATGGTGCACCAAAGTCCATTTATATCTTTCGATTTGCACGAAATTTGACATAACGTACTAAATTGAGCCTAGAATGATGTCTGCCAAGTTTCGTGAAAATCGGTCCAGATTTAGATATAGCTCCAATATATAGTTTCGTCCGATTTAATGTAAATGGTGCCCCAAATACCCTATATATCTTTCGATTTGCACGAAATTCAGCATAACGTACTAAATTGAGCTTAGAGTAATGTCTTCCAAGTTTCGTGCAAATCGGTAGATATTTATATAAAGCTCCCATATATAGTTTCTTCCGATTTCATGTAAATGGTGCACCAAAGTCCCTATATATCTTTCAATTTGCACGAAATTTGGCATAACGTACTGAATTGATGCTGTGCTGAGTTTTGTGAAAATAGGTTCAGATCTACATACATATATGTAGTTTCTTCCGATTTAATGTAAATAATGTACCAAAGTTCTTATGTTGCATAGCGTACCGAATTTTATTCAGAATTATGTGTGCCAAATTTCATGAAAATCAGTTGAGATTTAGATATAGCTCCCTTATATTATAGATTGATTTTAAGTAATTGACGCACCAAGGAACCAATATATGGCTGATAAGAACAAAACGTACTGAAATTAGTATAACCTAACCAAGTTTCGTTGAAATCGGTTCATATTTTGATATATATATTTTCCATATATATTTTCGTCCGATGTTAAGTAATTTGTCCATAAAACTCCTCATGCTTGTTAGATCATAGAATAACGTAGTTTCGTTTTCCAGAAGTACAGACATAGCCCAACGGATGACCTATTGACATTTCTTTGAAGTCGATTTACATACATTTTAACAAACGAATGACATGTTTATGGATAGATCTAGGTCGTTTCACATTTAGATAAATATCATACAATTTTATGATATTAGTCCTGTTTAATATACCCATAGTGGTGAAGGGTATCATATAGTCGGCCCCGTCCGACTTTACTACTTTCCTTACTGGTTCTTAAATCGGAAGGCCATTTAAAAAAAAATCTTTAAAGCCCACGCTTATTCGTCTGCAGTTCCTTAAAAAAATACTCTGAAAAAATGCCTTTAAAGACGTTTCTACATTTTTCTAAATTTCCCTCTGAAGTTTCCTGCCTATTGCAATCTCTTTATAGTAGAACCACATTCACATTTTGTTTCCACTAATCTCCAGTAATCTTCATAACTTTCTGCTTCACTTCACAATCCTTGTCAAGATTAAAGGGAATAACCTACAATGAACAACAGCAGCAACAACAACAACGACAACACTAAAAAATGTCAATATTAAAACATTTATGAAACGAAAATAAAAATAAAAGTTTGACATAAAAATGTATTTCGATGTCAATAAACTGCCAGGATGACAACAACAACAGCAACATTCTGTATTTCGTCAGGTATTCCATTCAGATTTTAGTTACTCGGCCTCTACTGCTGCTGGATGGTTAATGCCGAAGATTTGCCCCAAAGAACTACTAAAAAAATGGAAATGTAAACAAAATGAATCCACAGGTATATATTGTTGTTGTTGTTGCTGTTGTTATTGTTGTAAGTATACCGACGACAATGAGAACACACACACTCATCCAACCAACCAGCCAGTCAGTCAAGTGTATACATGTGCCAGCTAGAAAAAAAACGACATGGTTTAGAATGTTGGTATACCTCGCTTACACACATACACACACACGCATACGCTCACTCAACCATACATACACATTTAATGGCAGTATATAAAACGTCAAGTGAGCACCCCCTTAACATATGAATACATTAACATAGTTTACAACAATTCTCCCTACAAACATGCACACAGACACACACACACATGCATACAATGGTGCAGTGCAACATATTCATCAGTTGTAGAATAAATGAAGAAGAAGCCGAAACAAAAATGTAGCAAAGCCAGTAAGGCATCATCGCCATCGCCGCTGGTACTACAAAGTATTTTGAACTCTAAGCAATAGCCTGGAGGCGAAAACAACAGCAACAAAAACAACAGTAACAGAACTGTTACAACAAATTCTTGTCGAAACCCAAACAAATGAAAGGTGACTTAAAAAAGTTTGTCTGTCGGGTGCGTTTGTTCGCCATCAGCAGTGATGGCAACTTATACAAATTATACACAAATATTTACATATTTACAAATTTTGCGATTCTTATTGTTGTTGTTGTTAGCCTGCGGTAGGGTGGATGTTAAGCACTTTAAGAATGTAAACCAGTAAGGAAAGTAGTAAAGACGGACGGGGCGGACAATATGATACCCTTCACCACTTTGGGTATATTAAACAGATGAATCCTAACAGACGTCGCATTTTTTAAGGACCAGTAAAATGAAATTGGATCCACAAACATGTCATTCTGCAACCTATACTAGATGTTTCATTTGGTCAGATATAGAAGCTATATCTAAATCTGAACCGATTTCAACGAGACTTGCCAGAGATTAATTACAGTTCATTATAAAATATTGTGTGGCAATCGGTCAATCTTGGGGTCTTTAGTGCACAATTTACATAAAATCGGAAGAACATATATATAGGAGCTATGTCTAAATCTGAACCGATTTTCAGGAAACTTAACACACATCATTCTAGACATAATTCATTACGCTGTACCAAATTTCGTGCAAAACGAAAGATATATAGGGACTTTGGTGCACCATTTACAATAAATCGGACGAAAATATATATAGGAGCTATATCTAAATCTAAACCAATTTTCAGGAAACTTAACACACATCATTCTAGACCTAATTCATTACGCTGTGCCAATTTTCGTGCAAATCGAAAGACATTAAGGGTTTTTTGTATACCATTTACAATAAATCGGACGAAAATATTTATGGGAGCTATATCTAAATCTGGACCGATTTTCACGAAACTTGGCAGATATCACTCTAGGCTCAATTCAGTACGTTATGCCAAATTTTGTGCAAATCGAAAAATATATAGGGACTTTTGTGCACCATTTACAATAAATCGGACGAAAATATATATTGGAGCTATATCTAAATCTGGACCGATTTTCACGAAACTTGGCAGACATCATTCTAGGCTCAATTCAGTACGTTGTGTCGAATTTCGTGCAAATCTAAAGATATATAGGGACTTTGGTGCACCATTTACATGAAATCGGACGAAATTATATGTGAGAGCTATATCTAAATCTGGTCAGATTTTCACGAAACTTGGCAGACATCATTCTAGGCTCAATTCAGTACGTTATGTCAAATTTCGTGCAAATCAAAAGATATATAGGGACTTTGGTGCACCATTTACATGAAATCGGAAGCTATATCTAAATCTGGACCGATTTTCACGAAACTTGGAAGATATCACTCTAGGCTCAATTCAGTACGTTATGCCAAATTTCGTGCAAATCGAAAGATATATTGGGACATTGGTGCACCATTTACATTAAATCGGACGAATATATATATGTGGGAGCTATATCTAAATATGAACCAATTTCAATAGGGTTCGTCCTTGGGCCAAACAAATGAGCTGGGCCAAATTTCATCCAAATCGGATTATAAATGCGACCTGTACTTTGTTTACAATTTAACACCAATAGACCGTCGGACGGACATGCATAAATCGAAGTAATTCTATGCATATTCTTAAAGGAACTATGGGTCTATCTCGTTTACTTTTGCCTGTTACAAATATATGCACAAAGACATAATACCCAGTACCACAGTGTGAAGGGTATAAAAAGCAATAATAATAAATTTAATAGATCTTAAAAAAATCTTTAAAAAATCCACGCCTTTTGTATTCCTTGAAAAAATATTCTTTAAAAAAATCCACGTCTTTTGTATTCCTTGAAAAAATATTCTTTAAAAAAATCCACGTCTTTTGTATTCCTTGAAAAAATATTCTTTAAAAAAATCCACGTCTTTTGTATTCCTTGAAAAAATATTCTTTAAAAAAATCCACGTCTTTTGTATTCCTTGAAAAAATATTCTTTATAAAATCCACGCCTTTTGTAATCCTTGAAAAAAATATTCTTTAAAAAATCCACGCCTTTTGTAATCCTTGAAAAAATATTCTTTAAAAAATCCACGCCTTTTGTAATCCTTGAAAAAAATATTCTTTAAAAAATCCACGCCTTTTGTAATCCTTGAAAAAATATTCTTTAAAAAATCCACGCCTTTTGTATTCCTTGAAAAAATATTCTTTAAAAAATCCACGCCTTTTGTATTCCTTGAAAAAATATTCTTTTAAAAAATCCACGCCTTTTGTAATCCTTGAAAAAAATATTCTTTAAAAAATCCACGCCTCTTGTAATCCTTGAAAAAATATTCTTTAAAAAATCCACGCCTCTTATAGACCGCCTCTTGTAATCCTTGAAAAAATATTCTTTAAAAAATCCACGCCTTTTGTAATCCTTGAAAAAATATTCTTTAAAAAATCCACGCCTTTTGTATTCCTTGAAAAAATATTCTTTAAAAAATACACGCCTTTTGTATTCTCTGAAAAAATATTCTTTAAAAAATCCACGCCTTTTGTATTCCTTGAAAAAATATTCTTCAAAAAATCCACGCCTTTTGTATTCCTTGAAAAAATATTGTTCAAAAAATCCACGCCTTTTGTATTCCTTGAAAAAATATTCTTTAAAAAATCCACACCTTTTGTATTCCTTGAAAAAATATTCTTTAAAAAGTCCACGCCTTTTGTATTCTATGAAAAAATGTAATTTAAACCAGTAAGGAAAGTAGTAAAGTCGGACGGGGCCGACTATATGATACCCTTCACCACTATGGGTATATTAAACAGGACTATTAACATGTAATTGGATGAAAAAAAGTAATATTTATCTAAATGTGAATCTACCTAGATCTATCCATAAAGTATGTTAATCGACTTCAAACAAATATAAATAAGTCCGTTGGGCTATGTCTGTACTTCTAGAAAACGCAACTACGTAATTGTATGCTCAATTTTGTGCGTTGTGCACAATTTGATGTCAATCTGACTAACATGAGGAGTCTGATGCCCAATTTACTTGAAATCGGTCGAAAATATATATGGAAGCTCTATCCAAATATTAAGCGATTTCAAACAAACTTGTCACAGGTTAGGTTATACTAATTTCAGAACGTTTTGTTTCTATTGGTTCCTTAGTACGTCAATTACTTAAAATCAATCTATAATAAAAGGGAGCTATATCTAAATCTGGACCGATTTTCACGAAACTTAGCATCATTTTAGGCTCAATTCAGTACGTTATGACAAATTTCGTGCAAATCGAAAGTTATATAGGGACTTTGGGGCACCATTTACATGAAATCGTACGAAACTATATGTGGGAGCTATATCTAAATCTGGGCCGATTTTCTCGAAACTTGGTAGACATCATTCTAGGCTCAATTCAGTGCGTTATGCCAAATTTCGTGCAAATCGAAAGTTATATAGGGACTTTGAGGCACCATTTACATGAAATCGGACGAAACTATATATGGGAGCTATATCTAAATCTGGACCGATTTTCTCCAAACTTGGCAGACATCACTCTAGGCTTAATTCAGTACGTTATGCCAAATTTCGTGCAAATCAAAATATATATAGGGACTTTGGGGCACCATTTACATGAAATCGTACGAAACTATATATGGGAGCTATATCTAAATCTGGACCGATTTTCTCGAAACTTGGTAGACATCATTCCAGGCTCAATTCAGTACGTTATGCCAAATTTCGTGCAAATCGAAAGTTATATAGGGACTTTGAGGCACCATTTACATGAAATCGGACGAAACTATATATGGGAGCTATATCTAAATTTGGACCGATTTTCTCCAAACTTGGCAGACATCACTCTAGGCTTAATTCAGTACGTTATGCCAAATTTCGTGCAAATCGAAAGTTATATAGGGACTTTGAGGCACCATTTACATGAAATCGGACGAAAATATATATGGGAGCTATATCTAAATCTGGACCGATTTTCTCCAAACTTGGCAGACATCACTCTAGGCTTGATTCAGTACGTTATGCCAAATTTCGTGCAAATCAAAAGATATATACGGACTTTGGGGCACCATTTACATGAAATCGTACGAAACTATATATGGGAGCTAAATCTAAATCTGGACCGATTTTCTCCAAACTTGTTAGACATCATTCTAAGCTCAATTCAGTACGTTATGCCAAATTTCGCGCAAATCGAAAGGTATATAGGGACTTTGGGGCACCTTTTACATGAAATCGGACGAAACTATATATGGGAGCTATATCTAAATCTGGACCGATTTTCTCCAAACTTGGCAGACATCACTCTAGGCTTAATTCAGTACGTTATACCAAATTTCGTGCAAATCAAAAGATATATAGGAACTTTGGGGCACCATATACATGAAATCGGACGAAACTATATATGGGAGCTATATCTAAATCTGGACCGATTTTCACGAAACTTGGCAGACATCATTCTAGACCTAAATGATTAAGCTGTACCAAATTTCGTGCAAATCGAAAGATATATAGGGGCCGTTTACATTAAATCGGTTAAATATATATATGGGAGCTATATCTAAATCTGAACCGATTTTTCCCAATTTCAATAGGGTTCGTCCTTGGGCCGAATAAGTGACCTATACCAAATTTCATTCAATTCGGATCATAAATGCGACCTGTACTTTGTTTACAATTTAACATGGACAGACAGACGACAGACAGACGGACAGACGGACGGACGGACGGACATGCATAAATCGACTTAGAAAGTGATTCTATGCATATTCTCAAAAGGAACCATGTGTCTATCTCGTTTCCTTTTGCCTGTTACAAACATATGCACAAAGACATAATACCCTGTACCACAGTGTGGTGAAGGGTATAAAAATCCCCGACTATTGGTCCCCGAAAAATCTACAATTATATACATATGAATTAAATACATATGAAGTTTGTTCGCTTGGACGTATGCTGAACGTATCACCGCTTTTCCATAATGTATACGTAGTTTACATATTTACATGTGTGTAATAATTTATCAAATCAAAATAGATGGAACACGAACACCCAACCCCTCCCCACAACATTCGCAACATTTTCATTGTGTTACAAAACCCTAAAACTCAAAACACAACAGAACACAGCTGGCATTCAAATGCAAAAACATCGAACATAAAATGATAGCTCACACAATGTGGCTGGAAAACAAATGAACGAGCGAACGCCGAACAAACGAATGCGACACCGCGACAAAACATGAACATTTACCACAAATTTGTTAGCAATGACATTTAACAATGGCGACAACACAGCAGCAGCATCACCATGTAAAGATCAACAATCGAACAAAACCAAATGCCAACCAGTGTGTCAAAGTTCCCGGGTCTTTTTTTTCCTTCCACGTCTTTTGTATTCCTTGAAAAAATATTCTTTATAAAATCCACGCCTTTTGTATTCTTTGAAAAAATATTCTTTATAAAATCCACGCCTTTTGTATTCTTTGAAAAAATATTCTTTAAAAAATCCACGCCTTTTGTATTCCTTGAAAAAATATTCTTTTAAAAAATCCACGCCTTTTGTAATCCTTGAAAAAAATATTCTTTAAAAAATCCACGCCTTTTGTAATCCTTGAAAAAATATTCTTTAAAAAATCCACGCCTTTTGTAATCCTTGAAAAAAATATTCTTTAAAAAATCCACGCCTTTTGTAATCCTTGAAAAAATATTCTTTAAAAAATCCACGCCTTTTGTATTCCTTGAAAAAATATTCTTTAAAAATACACGCCTTTTGTATTCTCTGAAAAAATATTCTTTAAAAAATCCACGCCTTTTGTATTTCTTGAAAAAATATTCTTCAAAAAATCCACGCCTTTTGTATTCCTTGAAAAAATATTGTTCAAAAAATCCACGCCTTTTGTATTCCTTGAAAAAATATTCTTTAAAAAATCCACACCTTTTGTATTCCTTGAAAAAATATTCTTTAAAAAGTCCACGCCTTTTGTATTCTATGAAAAAATGTAATTTAAAAAATCCCCGACTATTGGTCCCCGAAAAATCTACAATTATATACATATGAATTAAATACATATGAAGTTTGTTCGCTTGGACGTATGCTGAACGTATCACCGCTTTTCCATAATGTATACGTAGTTTACATATTTACATGTGTGTAATAATTTATCAAATCAAAATAGATGGAACACGAACACCCAACCCCTCCCCACAACATTCGCAACATTTTCATTGTGTTACAAAACCCTAAAACTCAAAACACAACAGAACACAGCTGGCATTCAAATGCAAAAACATCGAACATAAAATGATAGCTCACACAATGTGGCTGGAAAACAAATGAACGAGCGAACGCCGAACAAACGAATGCGACACCGCGACAAAACATGAACATTTACCACAAATTTGTTAGCAATGACATTTAACAATGGCGACAACACAGCAGCAGCATCACCATGTAAAGATCAACAATCGAACAAAACCAAATGCCAACCAGTGTGTCAAAGTTCCCGGGTCTTTTTTTTCCTTCCACCCTCTCTCTCTCTCACACACACACACACGTTCTCCCATGAGAATTAAGAGGTTGCAGATGACAAATTTATCATTGTGTTCACATCCGTTACCGTTTTATGTCTAGTGTTATTGGTAGAATGATGATGATGTAGGAACAGGTGAGAGTGAGTATGGATGTGTTTGGCGACGGTGTCGGCGAACATGTATTGCAGAGAATTGAATTTACATCATTAGTGCAGACATGTTTTGCATATACCCATGTGTTTTCTGTTTCCGTTGTTGTTGTTGCCAACACACATTTATTTTGCCAAATTTATCATGTCGTCAGTGTGTGATGTTGTACGATAACAAAAGCGATTCTATTATAGATTGCTAACTCGTAGAACTTTTTAAGTGATTTATTCTCAGGCATTTAGTTTTGGCGAGTATAAAACAAATAATACAAAATTCGTCGATAGAAGAATTTATCGAATTATGACTGATAAGAACTACATATAAATAAACTAAAAACGTGGATTTAAAAAAAATGTGAAAGATCTGTAGGGTAATATTAAAAACGAACCCTTTCTTTATAGAATGAAACTAATTTCTCTACAAAATGACTTTCCGAAATTCTGTGAACTTTTAAGCTTCGATTTATACCCTCAACCATAGAGTAGATCATATAAAACATTGTATTTTCGTTTGCAACCCATCAAGTATTATATTCTTAAAATCTGTTGAAATCACGATAGAACTCGCCATATTTATGATGGAAATATACAATTTTGCACATAAACTGCCACTAGTTCTAGGATATTTCGTTTGGAATAGGTCGGTCAAGAGTTTAACGGTACCTCCAATCTATACTAATAAAAGAGTAAAGTGATAGACTGACTGATTGATTTAACGATTCATCAACGCCCAGACGAAACGTCTGAAGCTAGAAATAGAGTTCTAAAATGTACTTAATTTGGTACAAATTTGTGGCATGTGTATGGATAGAGCTAAAAACTTGAAATGTGGAATGCGAATTAGGGCTGAGATGTAGAGTCTAGAGGAGGTTTTGAAAGCGTGTACTCATGTGTACGAAAAGTACTATATGGTACTATATTTGGTACAAATTTAATTTGGAAATACAAATCGAGCTGGAATTTGAAATTAAACCGTCGGAATGTAGGATTGGGATATGAACGTAGTTTTGGAATTTTTTTAATTGTGTGTACGAAAAGTACTAAATCGTACTATCGTACTAAATCGGTACAGTTTGAATTTGGATGAACCGATAGTGCGGGAACAATGAAATTTGAAGATAGGATCACTGTAGGGGTGTGGGATTGGGGTCAGGATTCAGTTTAGGAAAATAATAGTTATGGGTACTAAATCGTACTTAATTTTGTACAATTTGAATTTTAGGTGAACCAATAGAATCATGAAATTTGTTGTCAAGATCACTGTTGAGGTGCAAGATTGAGATATGTAGGAAATTTTAGAAATTATTACTAATGTGCACTAAATTTGGTACAATTTGAATTGTGAGTCAACCAATAGAGTTGGAATCCTGAAACTTGGATTTGGGATCACTATGGGGGTGTAGGGTTGGGGTATGTAAAAAGTTTTAGAATTTTGTACTAAGTGTACTAAATTTGGTACAATTTAAATTGTGGGTGAAACGATAGAGTTGGAATCCTGAAATTTTGATTTATGATAACTGTGGAGGTGTAGGAAGGTTTGGAAATTGGTACTACTATGTACTAAATTTAGTACAGCTTGAATTGTGGGTGAACCAATAGAGTTGGAATCCTGCGGGTGTGTAGAATTGGGAATGTAGGAAGTTTTGGAAATTCGTACTACTGTGTACTAAATTTGGTACAATTTGAATTGTGAGTGAACCGATAGAGTTGGAATCCTGAAACTTGGATTTAGGATCACTATGGGGGTGTAGGTTTATGGTAAGAAGGAGGTTTTACAAATTCGTATTACTGTGTACTAAATGTGGTACAATTTAAATTGTGGGTGAACCGATAGAGTTGGAATCCTGAAACTTGGATTTAGGATCAGTGTAGGTGGTAGGATGGAGGTATATAGGAAGTTTTGGAAATTGGTACTACTGTGTACTAAACTTGGTACAATTTGAATGATAAGTGAATTGAT
Source organism: Musca vetustissima (assembly GCF_032173495.1). NCBI lineage: Eukaryota > Metazoa > Arthropoda > Insecta > Diptera > Muscidae > Musca > Musca vetustissima. The sequence continues at coordinate 3,516 of NW_026881043.1, read as the reverse complement.
AGAGTTTGAATCCTAAAACATGGATTTAGCATCACTGTGGGGGTGTAGGATCGGGGTATCTGAAAGTGCTTTATGCGAGTACCTGCACATAGGCCTACCTCGCAGTGGCTGAGCCACAGGCGGATATGCGCCCACCAGCGCACCAGCACCAAAGTGCTGTACCAATTGGAGAGCATGCAGAAGGCATACTCTCCCCCTTGGTGAGGGGCGAAACCACAACCCCGCGAAGCTCCCCAGGGGGCCAGGGGGAGGTTATGTAGGAAGTGTTGGAAATTTGTACTACTAAATCCAAGTTTCAAGATAAAAAAATATTTTTTCGTAAACATGCGGAGCTATATACAGCGATTTTTAAATCCTTTTTAAAAACCTTCGTACCTATGAGAATGAGTTTTAACCCATAAATACTGTTACGAATATAACTTTAGATTTAAGTTAATTTAGATGAATTCCGTTAATTTAAGAATTTGAATTGTAACGTAAATTTCTACTACGCAGTTTATTTGAATAACTTCACAACAACAACCACTGTATAGATTTTTCTACATCCTTCCATTTCCTCTTTCATTTTCTATTTTGTTATTGTCATACAATTCTTGTTAAACGTCATTCCTCTTTCTTTGTTATTCCCTCGCCTGTATATGTGTTGTTGTTATTCCTCTTTCTTTGTTATTCTCTCGCCTGTATATGTGTTGTTATTATTCCTCTTTCTTTGTTATTCCCTCGCCTGTATATGTGTTGTTGTTATTGTAAGTTTGTTTACTCAAGTTTGTTGTTGTTGTTATTGTTCACTCAGTAAGTTTGTTGTTGTTATTGTTACTCAATGTGTTTGTTGCATTGGTAGATTGTTCGTGATCTAGGTGTTACCAGATCGTCTAGAAACTTCTGTAGCGACAGGCAGGGCTCATATAAATAGAGGGAATGGAAAGGCAGTGAGTCAGTTGTGAATCAGATCGCGAATTGAAACCGTCGTGTAAAGTAAAGTGCAAAGTAAAGTTGTGTGAATAAAGTCATTGTAATAATCGTAATCTGAAAGAACCCGCGTTTTATTTGGTACGAATTGTATCGGGAAATAAAACAACGTCTACACGGGATTAAGCAAAATCCAAGAACGTAACAATTGGTGTCGGAAGTGAGATTACGATAATACTACGATGAAGTTTAAGGATCTACGAGTGGAAGACTTGAAGAAGGAGCTAAATAAATTGGAATTGTCCTCTACTGGCAACAAGGCTGAGCTACAAAAACGCCTGTTGGATGAGTTCGGGCGCCGTGGTATGAACATCGATACATATGAGTTTGACAGTAAGGATGAAGTGGATTTATCGGAAATTAGCGAATCCAACGGTGGGGAAGCCTCGTCAGTAGCTGCCAGGGGTGACGATTTAAGAGAAATGCTGGCTAAAATGTTTGAGGAAAATTACAGAAGGAGCGAGGAAAATTCGAGAAGAATGATGGATAAACTCGAGAACATTACAGAAGTTATTGGAAGGAGAGTGGAAACCGTGGAGGTCCAAATAAAAGAGTTGGATAAGAAAGTGCAGTCGGTTGACGAGAAGATTCTGTCTGTGGATGAGAAATTTCTGTTCCACGACCACAGGGTTACGAATCTGGAGAAGAAAATATCAGAACTGGAAATTAAGGGTGGTCCGGTGCGAGTTCCTGATAACACACTAAAAATCAAACCTCCTGTATTCGACGGCTCTACGTCATTCAATGTTTTCAAGTTACAGTTCGAGACAGTGGCTTCTAGAAATTCGTGGAACGACAGCGACAAAGCGGTTGCACTACTTCTGGCATTGAAGGGCAGTGCTGCTGATGTTATACAGAGTATTCCTGTCGCTTCTAGAAACAACTATGAAGATGTTATTGCTGCACTGGAACGTAAGTACGGTGGCGAACATAAACAAAACATCTACCTTATGGAAATAAGGGGAAGAGTGCAGAGGGCAAACGAGACGTTGCAAGACTTTGCAGCTGAGGTGGAACGTTTGGTGCTAATGGCGTATCCAGGAAAGAATCACCCATTGGTGGACCGTATGAAAATCGAAACCTTTGTGAATGGCATACGTGACCCTGAGATTAAATGTGCAACATATGCGTCACCAAAAACGTCATTTGCCGAAACCGTGTCGTTTGCCCTTGCCCAAGAGACGGCAAGAATAATTGTTAAGCCCCAGACCCACAAGATTCGCCAACTGGAGACCGAAAGTTTCGAACCCAAATCTCTCGTTAACTCGATCGAGGACGCCATGAGGCGGGTAATAGAACAAACAAAGTTAGTAGGGATGACTAAGCCCAGGGTTAGATGCTACAACTGCGATAAAACAGGTCATATTGCGCGCGAATGCAGAGCTAAGCGCAAACGATCCAGGTCATCGTCACCACCTCCAACGAAAGATGGTAGACGAATGGCTCAACAGTCCACCAATGAGTCACCGTTAAACTAAATCGAGCCAGTCCAGCGGGGCATGAACTGGCTCCCATCGACGATGGCCCCACAATCTCCATAGCAATAGTACAACAGAAAAGTCACAACCTAACAACAACTGGGTACATCAATGGTGACAAGCGAGTTCTGACGTTAGATACTGGCGCATCAAAGTCCATCATAAGATCAGATCTGGTAAAGGGAAACATAACGCAACTTAATGGAGTCAGACTGCGCACAGCAACGGGGGAGCCCGCGGCAGTACACGGCAAGATTACCCTGAGGCTAACTATTGCCAATAAATCGGTGAATTACGAGTTTATAGTTGCCGATATCGTAGACGAAGTGATAATAGGCGCAGATTTTATGATTGCCTTCGGTATCAATCTGGATATGAAAGAGCGTGTGATGACCTGGTCTAACGTCGAAATTCCGTTAAACGTGGGCTACGATGAAAGTACACCCATTAGACGTCTGACTACGGACCATCCAGAGATAATACCGCCCTGTGCCGAAGCAATAATATGGGTACCTATGGATGGAGATTGTGGAGCCGAGAAGTTGTGGGTGGTGGAACCAGCAGAAAACAGATACAGTAACATCCTAATAGCGAACGCCCTGGTGAAAAGCAACGAGGACGGATTGATTCCTGTTAGAGTTTTGAACCTGTCAAACAAGCAAGAGCAAATTTGCCAATTTTCCGATGTTGGACAATGCACACCAGCTGAAGCTGTGATTAATTTGGAAACTAGCACCGAAAAGCCAGCAGCCATGGAGAAGAAGAACCTCGACGGCTACATAAAAGAATGGACACACCAATTATCACCTTCCGAGAGGAACAAGGCTAAGCAGCTATTATGGAAATATGCCTCTACCTTTGCGTTGACAAAAGAACACCAAGGAAGAACATCAGTGGTGAAGCATGAAATCCATACAGCAGACGCGAGACCCATTAAACAGCCTCCAAGAAGTGTTCCGCTGGCAAAAAGAGACGAGGTCCAGAAGCTGATAAGTGAAATGGAAAAGAGTGGTGTAATAGAACCATCGTCAAGTCCATGGTGCTCCCCAGTGGTCCTGGTCAAGAAGAA